>NC_081193.1:3733593-3913593 GCF_902713425.1 Acipenser ruthenus
TTTATAGATGATGTTTCTCTGTACTTGTTGATTATGCTTCGGATATCACACCTTGAAAATTTCACTCAATGTTTTTCCTTCTTTCTGCAAGTCAAGGTTGTTATAATAGTAGAAAACACTAGTGGAGGCTTTGGGTAAATTATTGATGCTCATAATGCATCAGAGTAGAAAAATGCAACATGTCTAAGACTTGAACAGCAGTGTGTGTGTGTGTGTATGTTAGTATCATTGTTTATAATAATACAGTTGACTCCTATTAATCCGTGTTTCAAAAATGTGTGTTTTGCTAATATGTGCGGTTTAATACAGTATATTATCAAAGTGTATTAGTGCAGAAATCACCTGATCTATGCGGAAGTTGTATTGTAGTAACTGAAACCAGTGACAAGCGAGCAGAAAGCAGACTTAAGACTGTCTTAGCCTGGCAGTCTGAATATGAAGAGCAGCTACAACAATTAAAGACTCAAGCAAGATCAGTGACTTTTTTTAAACCAGTTCTCTCTGCCTCTGAGCAACACTGATTTATGTATAGTATATATTTTGACCATTGTTGGGACATTATATTGTATTTGTATTACTGCATTTTTCAAGTTTTCAATTAATAACGCAGGGATTTCCCAAACAGTAAACGTTCACAAATTCAGGCTGAAGTTAGTCCCAATCTGCACGGATTAACGGGGATCCACTGTAATAATAATAATTATTATTATTTTATAAAAAAATTATAGTAGTCATTAGACAGATCATATACATTGCTCTCTGTTTCACTTTGTTAAGCTGGCTTGCTGGCATATTATAGAACACTTTCTTTGACAAATCCATCTGTAATCAATCTGTAGGTATGAGAAGTTAGTGTTTTTAATGTAATTTAAACCATGTTAAAAAACTGTATTGAGTTTAATTATCAGCGAGACCTGCCAGAGACACTCTATACAGCAAGGATAGTTTACGGGTTTTCAGGGTATTGGCGCAGCAAAAGTAAATCAGCCAAAAGCACCATTTCACTTTTCATTTGTAGATCCAAACACTCTGAGGTGAAATGTAGAATAAAATGTCAATACCTGTGTGGCAAAGCACCCCGCCCCTGTGTGCATTTGTGTTATGTGTTGTATGTTGCGTGCGTGTGTGTGTTAATGTTGGTGTATAGATTGGTACACGGGATATAAACGGGTTAAGTGTTCGGTGAGTGGAGAACGAGTGTGGAGAAGGAGAAATTAAATAATAAGAAAGAACGTAAATATAAAGTGAATAACTGTCTCACTCACCGTGTTTCGTTTGTCTGTCTGTTTACTGTGTAGTCCGTTTTGTTTGTCTGTTTATTTTGGCGCAAGTGCCGTGTCCTGTTTTGTGCTGTTTTCAACCCTTTTATTTGTTAATAAACGCTGAGTGCAGCCATTGCACTCAGCTCATCACAACCACTGTCTGTGTTTGGATTCCTTTCTGGTCTGACGCCACCCACTCCGGCCGTCTTTGTGACACGTGGTGTCAGTAGTGGGATAATAGCGCCTCCAAGCGTCAGACCAGGAGAGGGGGTTTTGTGGGAAAAAAAAATAAAATAGTAAAGCGAGGATGGGAAGAAAAAGCAGCAGAAGCAGCAGCAGCAACAACAACAGCTGCAGCCCTCATCCTGCATGCCGGGCTGGGAGAAGGACAGCCACAACGGGGCAGTAGCCACCCCTCTACCCCCACTGCCACCGGGTTCCCCACCGTCCCGGGAAATATGGGACTGGCTGGTGCACCCCGAGGGGAACTTCGCCAGTGACCTCCCCATGGTTATTCACGCACTGCAGATGCGAGATGGGAAACGATGGGAGGACTGGGAGCAACAGCACAACCCGGCATCCGTTCGTGACCTCACCATTGTGGTGCTGGGTTACCTAGCTGCAGACATGGGAGGGATGCCTTCCAGTGAGCAAGAGGGAGAGGAGCAGTCGCTGCCCTCTCCAGTACCTGAGCGGGAGGAGCCTGAGCGTCCACAGCCCGAGTGGGAGGAGCCTGAGCGTCCACAGCCCGAGTGGGAGGAGCCTGAGCGTCCAAAGCCCGAGTGGGAGGAGCCTGAGCGTCCACAGCCCGAGTGGGAGGAGCCTGAGCGTCCACAGCCCGAGTGGGAGGAGCCTGAGCGTCCACAGCCCGAGTGGGAGGAGCCTGAGCGTCCACAGCCCGAGTGGGAGGAGCCTGAGCGTCCTACGCCCGAGTGGGAGGAACCCGAACGTCCTACGCCTGAGTGGGAGGAACCCGAACGTCCTACGCCTGAGTGGGGGGAACCCGAGTGTCCACAGCCCAAAAGGGAGGAGTCGGGGCGTCCACAGCCCAAAAGGGAGGAGGTCGAGGATGATGGCTGGGAGGTTTTTTTTAAAGAACCTCGCAGCAGAGTTATGCCCTGGCTGTGGGGCTTATGGGCACACGTTAGCCATATGCCCCACCCAGTATGAAGAGGAGGAACCAGCGCCCAGACGAGGGGACCGCGAGCGTCCAGCGCCCAGACGGGGGGACCGCGAGCGTCCAGCGCCCAGACGGGGGGACCGCGAGCGTCCAGCGCCCAGACGGGGGGACCGCGGGAATCCGAAGCCTGAGAGGCAGCTGTTCCCACCTTCACCAGCAGAGCAAGAATGCCTGCTGGTTTCCCCATCACAACCAGCAGAGGTAGAATGCCTGCTGGTTTCCCCAGCACAACCAGCAGAGGAAGAATGCCTGCTGGTTTCCCCAGCCCAACCAGCGGAGGAAGAATGTCTGCTGGTTTCCCCAGCACAACCAGCAGAGGAAGAATGCCTGCTGGTTTCCCCAGCACAACCAGCAGAGGAAGAATGCCTGCTGGTTTCCCCTTCAGAAGCAGAGCCGCACCAGTCCACTGCAAGAGAGGCAGAGCAGCACCAGTCCCCTGAAAAAGGGGGAGACTACACGCTGCTCCCACCTCCATCGGCAGGAGACTACACGCTGCTCCCACCTTCACCGGCAGGAGCAGAGCAGCCGGAGCTGCCTCTGCCACTTCCAGGAGCAGAGGAGCAGGAGCTGCCTCTGCCTCCGCCACCTACATCGGCAGGAGCAGAGCAGCCGGAGCTGCCTCTGCCTCCGCCACCTACACCGGCAGGAGCAAAGGAGCAGGAGCTGCCTCTGCCACTTCCAGGAGCAGAGGAGCAGGAGCTGCCTCTGCCACTTCCAGGAGCAGAGGAGCTGCCTCTGCCTCTGCCACTGCCAGAAGCAGAACAGCAGGAGCTGTCTCTGCTTCCCATACCTCCACCACGGGGAGTACGGTGGCCGGAGCCCCAGAAAGGGGAGCTGTCGGCCACGAAGAAGGGGGAGGAGGTCTGGAGACCACCAACCCCAGCAGCAGTTTCGCTGCCGGAGATCGTGGGGGAGGTCAGGAGACCTGCTCCCACTGCAGCAGTTTCGCTGCCGGAGATCGTGGGGGAGGTCAGGAGACCTGCTCCCACTGCAGCAGTTTCGCTGCCGGAGATCGTGGGGGAGGTCCGGAGACCTGCTCCCACTGCAGCTTCTTCGCTGCCGGCAGTACTGTGGTCGGAGCCCCACCAAAGGGAGCTACCGGCTACAAAGAAGGGGGACGAGGTCTGGAGACCACTTTCCCCAGCAGCAGTTTCGCTGCAGGAGTTCTTGTGGCCGGAGCCCCACAGGAGGGAGCTGCCGGCTACGAAGAAGGGGGAGGTCGGGGGACCACCTGCCCCCGCAGCTTTTTCGCTGCAGGACGGGACCAACAGGCTGTCAGCCGTGCCACTACCGGCAGGGGTGCTGACAGCATGGCCAGCCATGGGCCCACTGAAGCCTCCCTTCCCAGCCCGAGACTTTGTCCTGGACTGCTGGATTTTTAAGGGGGGAGGTGGCCGTTGAGGCCATGTGTGCTGCGCACAAGGGGGGGTATATGTGGCAAAGCACCCCGCCCCTGTGTGCATTTGTGTTATGTGTTGTATGTTGCGTGTGTGTGTGTGTTAATGTTGGTGTATAGATTGGTACACGGGATATAAACGGGTTAGGTGTTCGGTGAGTGGAGAACGAGTGTGGAGAAGGAGAAATTAAATAATAAGAAAGAACGTAAATATAAAGTGAATAACTGTCTCACTCACCGTGTTTCGTTTGTCTGTCTGTGCACTGTCTGTTTACTGTGTAGTCCGTTTTGTTTGTCTGTTTATTTTGGCGCAAGTGCCGTGTCCTGTTTTGTGCTGTTTTCAACCCTTTTATTTGTTAATAAACGCTGAGTGCAGCCATTGCACTCAGCTCATCACAACCACTGTCTGTGTTTGGATTCCTTTCTGGTCTGACGCCACCCACTCTGGCCGTCTTTGTGACAACCTGACATACAGTAAGAGAAATAAGTCGCCAAAGTAAAGTAAGAATGGCCTCCTTCTTCCAACGTTTTCTTGCAGATTTTTGCAGACCCCAGGCACTTTTATCCATATTTATTGATATTTTAAAATGGACTAGTCACACGCAAAAAAAAAAAAGTTTTCTGAAGACCCCGGGAAGTTTTATCCACGTGTATGTATTATAGGACATCCGAGTTTAATGACAATTAACTTGTTTTGGTAACATGGAAATATGCTAGGGAACACACTTATTGTGACATCTACAGTGCCGTGAAAAAGTATTTGCCCCCTGTCTGGTTTTCTGCATTTTTGCATATTTTTGACACTGAATGTTATCAGATCTTCAACCAAAACCTAATATTAGATAAAAGGGACCCTGAGTAAACAAATAACACAAAAATTTGATACATATTTAATTTATTTATTAAAGAAAGTAATGCAACACCCAATGCCCCCGTGTGAAAAAGTAATCACCCCCTTAAACTCAATAACTGGTTACGTCACCTTTAGCAGCATTAACTGCAACCAAATGCTTCCTGTAGTTATTAGTCTCTTACAGCGCCTTGGAAGAATTTTGGCCCACTCCTCCATGCAGAACTGCTTCAACTCAGTGACATTTGCAGGTTTTCGAGCACGAACTGCTCGTTTCAGGTCCTGCCACAACATCTCAATGGGGTTTAGGTCTGGACTTTGACTAGGCCATTCCAAAACTTTAAATTTCGTGTTCTCCAACCATTCTGATGTAGACTTGCTTGTGTGTTTTGGATCATTGTCTTGCTGCATGAACCAGCTGCGCTTCAGCTTCAGCTAACTGACAGATGGCCTGACATTCTCCTGTAGAATTCTCTGATACAGAGCAGAATTCATGGTTCCTTCAATGATGGCAAGGCATCCAGGTCCTGATGCAGCAAAGCATCCCCAAACCATGACACTACCACCACCATGCTTGACCGTTGGTATGAGGTTCTTACTGTGGAATGCAGTGTTTGGTTTTCGCCAGACGTAGCGGGGCCCATGTCGGCCAAAAAGTTCCACTTTTGACTCATCTGTCCATAGAACATTGTTCCAGAACTCTTGAGGATCGTCCAGGTGCTTTTTGGCAAACGAGATGAGCATTCATGTTCTTAGTGAGCAATGGTTTCCGCCTTGCTACTCTGCCATGAATCCCATTTTTGCCCAATGTCTTTCAGATAGTGGAGTTATGAACACTGACCTTAGCTGAGGCGAGAGAGGCCTGCAGATCCCTGGATGTTGTTCTAGGGTTCTTTGTGACTTCCTGGATGATTTTACGCCTTGCTCTTGGAGAAATTTTGGCAGGACGGCCACTCCTGGGAAGATTCACTACTGTCCCAAACTTTCTCCATTTGGACAATATGGCTCTGACTGTGGTTCGGTGGAGCCCCAGAGCCTTAGAAATGGCTTTGTAACCCTTTCCAGACTGATAGGCATCAACAACTTTTTTCCGGAGGTCTTCAGGAATTTCTTTTGTTCGTGGCATGATGTGCCTCTCGAACCTGTGTGCTGACAACTTCACTCTGATGTTAAGGGCCAAAGTTAGTCGGATTTATATTGGGCAGGGCTGGCCCAAATCAGACCTGGTTGTTAACCAAAGTACTCAAACAGCTGACCCTAATTATCCCTTTAATTGGGTTGAGTTAACTGTGGGGGGGGGGGGAGGCAATAACTTTTTCGCACCTGAAGATTGCATGTTTGATTACCTTGCACACCAAACAAATGAAAGAAGCACCACACTTTGGTGTCATTTTTTCTCTCAGACTCCCTCTATGCTTGGTGCTGGCCAAGGTTGCCCCAATGGTTTCTTGAAACTTGGCTTGTGTTTTTGATATCTCTACTTTAAATGGCTGGGCACTTTTGATAACTTGGCATTTTTTCACATTTCCAATGCATTTGTGTTTCAAGTATCTCTTATTTTTTCACTTAATGGATAATAACACACACACATTACCGAAATAGTAAAATTGTTCAACCTATATTGAGGCAATGTATTGTAATTTGGATAGGGTCAATGTAAATAGTAGCCTAGTCTGTTGAAAGGGTTAAGATGTGAATCTGTCTAGCGCAGCGGTTATGTAGGTAGCTGAAGTGAAAGTATGACTAGTTAAGCCCGCCACACACAGCCCGACTCAAGCCGTCTCGACTCATCTCATCTGAGTATGCACAGATTCTGCTATCAGTTGTGCTCAGTTTTGGTTTGACGTCACAATCGAGTTTTTCCTGACTGGGTGTCGCACACTGCTATGACTGAATTACTGACCACAACTAGATACTGGCAATTTACTATGTATGCAGATTTAATTAATACTGCTATGTACACATTTTTGTATTAACTTAGCCCTGTGTAACTAAAACTGTCAATATTTCGCCATCTTGTATGACAAGTTACATGACAAGCTATGTCACTTAAACCTGCTTCACCATTGGTTGACACCCTTATGACTAATCGGTCTCAGTCAGTCTTGGTCAGCAACCGCCGCACACAGACAGACTGATCACATCTGAACGAAACTGGTTCTGAAAAAGATTCAACATGTTCAATCTTCAAATCTGAAGACATCCCGACTGAAATCTGCATAATCTTGGTTTTAAGGGCACGCACACTGCTACGATTCATCCAGACTCTGTACGGCCAGTTGAGATGAGATGAGTCGGGACGGCTTGAGTCGGACTGTGTGCGGTGGGCTTAAGGGTTCAATATACAATTTTCATGTTTAGGAAGTAGTATTCAGGGAGATGGTGTTGAATTCTTAAAATGTTTGTTTTATTTGAAACTACAGAACATTTTTTCTGGGGCCGGAATTCACGACATCAGAATAACCCTACGTTTTAGTCTTGGCACTTTCACTGCATATTCATTCCGGTCAGCTCACACGCTCGCTCAGTCGTACCCAGTGTTTCTCATTCAAGTTCAGCGCTGGACTATCTCCAGTCCCCAGGCCCGTATTCATGTCACTCTCTAATCTAGACAATATTAAGGAACAAAAGGATTTTTGGCTCAAGGACTATAACTTTCTATGCAGACACTGACTGCACTCATTGCGTTACGTGCGCCCGAGTACTGTATATTAAAATGGTGCCGCAGGGAATGAATTACGGAATGCTAAGAGGGTTAAGACAGAGGAATGAGATTAATGCAAGTTAAAAAAAATTAGCTCCAAAAAAATGAATGCCTTAATTGCAGAAGTTAAGTGTGATTAATGAACAGCCCTATTAGATAATAATCTTGGAAATTGCAGAGTTGGAAACCTTTTCGTGGGAGTACCTCTATAATATTTATTCTTCTGAATTATTTTCTCTAAAGCGCTGGTTTATGATGTATTTTTATATTTTTTTACATATTTAGTCCTACTCAAAAAGCAAGTAGACATGACATTATGTGTTTATTTAGTGAATATTTAACATGCATGTCACCTTTCTATACTGTTGAAGAAAACCAGCACACATTTACAACGCTTTCATAATTGTTTTAAAGTACGATTGACCCATGTGGATTTCTTTCAGAGTCAGAGGTCAGCTTGTCCACACTTTGATGTATCCAGCTATGAGAATACATTTTACCTGTTTTGGATCTTGGAGCAGCTACTCCAGAGTCAGAAGAAAGAAGACAGAAGTGATCAGCATTGTGAGCAAATGGAATCACAACAGAAACTAGAGCGGACGGCTCTGTTCCTGTCGGAGGAGTTCCCATTGTTTTCTATCTACATGTGGAGAATAGGAGCTTATTTTAAATCTACCGATGCTGAGGACAGTTGAGCTGTTTACTAGTTTCTATTCAACTCCTTTAGGATGTAGTAGCAGCCTTGTTTATGTTAATGTTCATCATTTGCCATATTTGACCGAGAAAAGAAAATGTGTAAACCTATTTTACATTCAACTTTCATATTGTATACCAAGATGTTTCTCAATATCTACATATAATTCAAACATTTTTGTATTAAACTCCTTTCTGTTCTAAAAATAAAAAAATATTGGACCGTTCAGAAGACACACCTCCTCTATATATTTCTGTCAGCTTGTTAAAGTCTCGTCTCTAAACAACATATTGCGTATGGTTTTGTAAACGCGTGTTCCCTTTCAAGTACGAAATGTAACCATTACCAAGTGGGTAGTTACCTCCCAAAGACCTGAAACGTGAATAAAATATATCAAAACTGCTTGCAGAGCCTGTGATGCAGTCATGGCCCGCCCTGAGGGCACAAAGTGACAGCTCTCACAGACCTCAGCTCCATTTTTCCCTTCAAGAACAGGACAGGAGAGCCTATTCAGATAGGTACTTGTTACTTTTTATGCTATAGGTTTTGCAATTATTGTGTTTTTACAAAAAATATAGGTGATATTTAAAATAATCACGGCATCACTTTCACTAATTACACGTATTTGTGCACTACAGCTTTGTTGCCGGTGGCTTGAGTCGTCCCTTCTCCGGGATCAAGCAACGTAAGTCGGCTGACTTTGTGCTGTCCCCCCAGGCTGCAATAGGTCAGACTGGAGTTATTTTATATTTGTTTTGACAGAGACTGCGCGCAGGCTTGTCTGCAGTGTGTGCTATGGCACACGTGTAGTGAGTGCAGCTGCTGGGTTCAGCAGCGCTGCGCATGACAGAGAGGCTGCTTCGGCTGTGGTTGCTTTCAATCTCTACCACAGCATCTTGATGCCTTTTTAGTGAGAGCTTTTGCATCACCATTACGAGGGCTGTTAGTTCATTCTAACTGCGTCACAGGCTCTGCAAGCAGCTTTGATATATTTTATTCAGTTTTCTGGTATTTAGGAGGTAAATACCCATTTGGTAATGGATACATTTCTATTTTAGGGAACCAGCGTTATGTTAATAACCCAACATTTGATTTAATTCTGAAGTGTGTTTATTTTATAAGCATGTATACACTATGTTAGCTACATAAATCTGTACTATTCCTTGCTTAAGTTGCTGTTCAGACATCAGCTTTCAGATGAAAGGGTTGCCGGGTCTTTCATCCATAATACATCATTATAGAATTTTCTGTCCAGGGATAAGAGGGTCCTCTGCTCATTATTTTAACTTGTCCCTACTGTAGCTGTAATAGATAGCGTGGTTCAGGAGACTAAATGGTTGAATCGTTGTTCAGAAACTCAAAGATGCCTTGGCATGATGGCATGATAACTGTTGTAGAAGTCACTGTTAGTAGGCTGTTAAAGTGCTTGTAGCAAACAGAATAATTCCCTAAATTGTACCTGTTGTGCACCTCCATTCAATGGGCAGTTTTGAAAAGAAACACACTTTTAGAGCAGACATGTCTTGTTTATTTTGTATCCAGATATCTGGTACTACACTGGAATAAATAAATCTCTGTTTTCAGGTCACTGGCCGCAAAAATGTCGAAGAGGCCATAAGGGATTTAGGGAGTCGACACTTGCTCTTTTGTGATCTTGTCATAACAATTTAAAACATTAAGATCCTGAGATCGTTTATTTTTCAAACAAGAATAAAGCGAATCATCTTCCTGCAGTAAATTGAATAAGATCAAATTTCCCTTGTAGAAACTGCTGCATTTTATGACTTGTTTTGTGTCATTACCATCAACTGTTGAAAGTCTTACTACTTTTTTTTTTTTTTTTTTGGAAAACAAGGTAATATTGTTAGAGCTATATGAACAGAGCGACTCCAAGGACAGAAATGTGTGCAGGAAACGAGAGACAGCTATCCATTTTAGCAGATGAAGACAGAATTGATAACTGCAGGGTAATCTGCAGGGCACAACACTGGTGTGGATTTGAAAACCCAATACAGCATAACAAAACAAGTATGCTTTTCAAAATGTATAATCAGCTACACTCATCCAATTTCAGTTTCTTTATGGTTTCAAAGATTGTCATTCGCTATTCTGCAGGAGTTCGACAGAAAATTAGAACCACCTGCCATAACACTGTCATTAGGGTGAAGCTTTACTGATTCGACGTAGCGAGAATGCAAGGTGTTTACATTCTTCCCGAGGGATAAGTGACCATTGCTTGATGAATACAATTTGCAATTCCTTTTGGGAAGTTGGCAATGCAACTGACTTGTTAGCTGACTTGTACTGCAGAATTGAAATGATATTTTGGAGCTTTATATTTAATTGGGAATTGAGCTTAATGAAACCTAATACTGGAAAGCCATTCTGTGTTTCATAGTACAAAATCTTCCCTCCCCCTTAAAACACTTAACTTGCATTTGTTTATGTAAAGAAAGAAACAGATCTAACCTCTTATCTGCCAGACCACAAGAAAATGTCATCCTCTCCAAGCTTCACAGGGGCTTGATTAATCTATTACACTGGAAAGAGACTTCCTGGAACCAGGAATTTGAAAGGACTGACATTTTAAGGGTTAATGGACAAGCGCGACAGCTAGTGGATGAAATGGACAGTACACTTTGGTAATTGTCAATGAACACAATGAAAGTGCTAATGAACACATATGAGAAACCTTGATATGTCTAAAAATTGTGTTTGTTGTTGTTTTGTATTAAATCTAATTCATTATAAATGTACATAGGCATGAAATGTTCTTATATGTAAAACCATAACACTGGGAGTATTATAAATATTGGACAACAGTCATATAAGTGTTTTATACAGTTATTTTACTACAAACACTCAAATATTTACTTTGTACCTGACATGTATTTCATGGTGAAAACTAAAGCCCAGTTATTTCCAAGATACTCTGAAAGAGTTATCTTACTATAAGAGTTTTGGTTTTTTAACCATGCTTTCTTCAATGTCTCAGAGGATGCTAATTGAGGTGTGGTTTTATGGTATGTCATAAATAGCATCTTATTTGAAATTATTTGGAGGTATGTTCGTCATCTTTATCGAATTAACCAATCCCAAGACGTTGCCAAGAGCTTCTCTGATTGTTTATCCTAAATGCATTTAAGCTTGTGCTTGTCCTATTTTCTAAGTGCTGTCTTCCACCTAGTCGTGCTGCTTACTTCCGATCCAAGAAGTTCTCTCATATCCATTCTCTCATATCCATTCAAGGCGTGATCGCTTCAAGATCACTTCATCAAAGGTACTCGCTGCCAAACATTCTACGAAGGTGTCAAAGCATATTCTCCTTATATCCGAATGTCTAGTACTGTTTTGCTCAAGCAAGCAAAGGCGAGGGGCCCCTTCCAGTAAGTCTACTGTTTGTTTAAAATTGACTTGTAGCTTCACCAAGGTTATTAAACCAGGTCACAATCCCATATCAAATTCTCACCTTCAGCCTCCACTATTTTTCCTGTAATAAGATTTCTATTTTTTTTATTACAGTAAAACTTTAGTACAAATACTTATTTTGGTTCAATTATTCTGTTTCAGTTTACCTGAAACATTATTTTTCTTCAGAGAATTTGTTATTCTTCAAGAGGTTTTGTGTTTAATTTTAAAATATGTTTCCACCTGATAAAGAAAACTAGTACATTCCACAGATTTCACGTCAGCCCGTCTCCAACCCAGTACGTTCCTTCCACACAGACTTACACAAATCCAATAATATTTTTTTATTGTCATAATATTCAAAAAGGAATTTAAACTCCTAAGCTAATACAAAGTATATCATAACATTTTCCTGAACAGTGTGTTTTAACAATTTGTTTACAACATCCAGTTCATGTCAAGCAGATCAGCTAGATGTCAAGCAGACCAGCAAGATTCAAATTCCCTTTCTGTACATCACAGGTGTGGGTGGCAGTCTATAAGAGCCTGATACCTGCATACAAACTTAAACCTTTTTAGCCAGGCTCCTATCTTTGCATTCTCGTATCCATCATCAGTGGGGAAACATCAAAGAAATTAAGCTGGTTCTGTCAAAGAGCCATGCATCTCTGCCGCATACACCTTTCACTCAAAAAGATGCTCACACCTTGTACAAGGGAAGAAGGGTTTTTAGGGTCAGGATAGGCACAGTGAAAACAACTGCAGCTGCAAAATCCAAATTGCCCATCAGACAGACAATTATTTTGTACTGTGACCTATGTAAGCTTAAGTGCAATGCACATTACTCAACACGCACAAATAATGAGCTGCAAGCATGATAATGAGGGTCGCAATGAGCACCGCTTGTGGGTCAGGCTATTTAGTGGCTGCACTTACAGCCCAGAGATGAGGTGAGTTAGGGATACAGAGAGCAGTAGGTGATGTATGAGATTTGCGGAGCATTAAAATCAAACCAAACAAAACTATAAGTCAGACTGTCACGTTCCAGCATTTCTTTAATTCTAACTCCTACAGTGCGTTGTTCCTGTACTGGCTTACAGATTTTCACGTACACAGACAACACCTAATTAATAATAATCACACAGACTCGGTTATTGAAAGTTTAACAAATCAGAGTATGTATTTACTCCTTCGGTTTATTAACGCTTAAATGGATTGAGTGATTACTTCGAATCCTAGCTTTAGACAGTCAGAGTGCTCCCAGCAGGATTGGAAATCCTTTTCTGGTTCTGTTCTTAAAGGTTCCTTAAAAGCCACCACAGGGTCCGGATTCCAGTGCTGAGCGCATGTAACAGTCTCAAATACCTGAAACCTGCAGGATACCTGAACTCTGTTAGCAAGTTTCCCACCTTTGCATTCTAACTTTCCCAAATGACCCCATCTCACCTGGTGAGTCTCATCACATCTCACATATTCAATTATTCTTACATTGTCTAATTTAACATTTAAATGGGAAAAGGATAACCCCTATGGATCATCAGGGGCACACTCAAACATTATCCTACAATGCTTTACCATATGGGTACATGCAGGACACGGTTTTGGTTCTGCTTTTGGCAACCCTGTTCTACACTTTTGACATCCACACATTAGTCTGGGCGCATGTAACTATGTCCCCCTTTACAGAGAGCGTTTCCGACAGGGTGTAATGGTTCTGGACTGATAACTATTTAGTTTATACATTTCCATTTGATCACAGAGGGCTCTGTTGTTAGGCATTCCTTCCATCCAAAATATCTGGGTTGGCCAGAATTCACTATTTTTCATATCAGAGGGTTCCCAAGCCTCATTATCATCTCCATCATCAGTGGGGAACACTGTGAAATGAGATGATAACGCCTTACCACCCATCCTCCGGCATCCCAAACAAAGTGACCCTGGGTTTGAATATGCAGGGTCTTCTCCATTTTGCCCTTCTCCAAAGGTTTTCCTGCCTGTGCTCAACAAGAGCCAAGCATCAACGCATAAGGAAGTGTACCACAGCAGCCATCCTTAGGCCAATGACAGGTCGCTGAATAGGTGTGGTTTTATCCAGATCTTAATTACTCGCTTCTACAATGGTTTGCACCTTGTAAGAGGAGGTGTAAAGTTTTTGGAAGGGTCAGCAATTGCCCAAGTACAAGACAAAATCCTTATAATGTTTGTGCCACTTAGTATACCAGATCCCCACCCATTTACATGCTCTTTTCTTAATCTGAATACATTTCAGTATCATTTAACTTGATTAATGATGGCAAAGTGCTAATTAGATAGTGGGTGCAGAACTGCAGGTGAAAACCATTCTTTATATACACCGCATTTTGAGTGGCCGCTACAGTCCCACTTTACGGCCGCTAAACACGGTTTGACCGTGCCAAACACCGATTTTGGCCGCAGTATAGGTTTTCTGAGCAAATCATGTGGAGCTGTATAAAAATCTACAGCATACATGAAACTATTTGTAACTATATTCCTGAACAGAATGACAACGTGCATGTTCTGGGTTTTCCTTGGGACAAGGATGGACTGCTGTTTAGATTTTGCAAAGGATGGACTGTAACTCAGCAGTATGTGCACACATTTCGCCATAATTTGCAATTCTGTTTTAAATTCTCACTGTCTAACTGTAATATAGCTTAAATCCCATGAACAAGCATGATCGAAAACTCAACTCAAGAATCTCAATATTGCTGCCTTGAACCTCGGAAACTGTCTGCTGCTGCCTTCCCCCACTGTTTAGAATTCACATCCTAGCCTTTTATTTAATGTATTATGCCTATATTTAATGTATTTGCATTTTGTTTAACTGTTGTATTTAATGTACTAGGCCCTGTGTTTAATGTAAAGCGCTTTGTGATGGTGGTCCACTATGAAAGGCGCTATATAAAATAAATACTGATTGATTGATTGATTGATAAAGTGTGTATGCTAGCAACATGCTAATCTACCGTATTAGCACTAAAAGAAACACACTCTCACACACCCAAGGTTTCAATGCAAACCGGCAACAGGAGACTTCAGACTGGGTTCTTATTTGATGCATTGATTCACCAATATGTAATTGAAGCTTGGGAAATTTAAGAATAATCGATGCATCGATTAATTGTTGCACCCCTAATATATAAGTTAACCATACAATTTTATAAGTAACTTGAAATCGGTAACTTCGTAGGAGCTGAGAACAATTAAAAAGGTATAATTAAGCACATTATAAGTTCAATCAAGAGTTTAATGAAGTGAGTCCGCAGGACCAGGATTGGGAAACCCTGCTGTAGAGCCCAAGCAGAGCAAGTACATAAGCAAGTGGTATCCTTGTTCGCAGGCACAGCTGTAGGGGCTGGGCTGGCAGGTAATCTTCTCTGGGTGTTCTGGAGGTAATTACCTGTGTTCAGTCCAGGAAATAAGCAGTGGAACTGTGTCCTTGGTTTGGCTGCTGTGCTTTGCTCTGCTCTGCTCTGCTGCGCTCTGCTCTGCTCCTTGCCCTGGGATCTTCTCCCACAAGTGGAGATACACCTGTGGCTGGGCTTAACTGATTGTGAATTAATCAATTAAGTCCCAGCAATAGTCTGCACGTGTATTTGGCAGGGATAGTATTAACCCTATCCTTGGCAAACTGTAATAACAATAAATAACACATTTTATATAGAGCTTGTCACAGTCACGTATCCATTTTACTTAATGTTTACAAGGCATTCAATCAAAGATGCCGTTACCGTGACAATATGTCCCCAGGAAGGCCATGTCAGGCTCACATGGTGAAGGCATGACTGTCTGATGTGCAGGGTGAGTCCTACAGTCGGGAGTGCAGGTTTGCGTACCGACTGTGCAAAGTTACTGATCTTCGCGTTGCAATCACTGACACTCCTGCAGGTTAGGGAGGGTAAGTCAGCAGGGACTGTTTCTCCTCACCCCGCTGCAGCAGACCCTAGCCCAAAGGAGACCTGGCCTTTGTCATCTAGGGGCCAGTGGTTCACTGACACCCGCTGTCGAACCCTGTTGTGGGGGTGTGAGGCGTGTGAGTATTAATGGAATGTCCAGACAGCAATTTACGTGCAACCAAATATTTTTTATTATTATTTTTAGTTACACAATAAAATAAAAAAGAATGGCGTGAGGGAGGGAGGTGCTGGAATAAATAACAAAAAGAATGGAGGGTTCGTTTTTCCTCAGTCCTCTTCACGATATCCCGGACATGAAAAAGGATAAAAACAAAAGAGCTGTTATTGTATATTCCAAACACTGTGATAAGAAATCAAACAAATCAAAACAAACTGTACTGTGTCTCCCTCAAGCCCAATAACCCTGCCTATGTTTTCAAGGACCAGCCTAGAACACAGTAGCACATTCCCTTTAGTATGCAAAGCCCCGCCCCTGTAGTCAGTGGAACACCAATCCCAAACTGACAAGTGTCCTTTCAACTCACTTGACTCAATTGGCCGAGATTTACATACTCGCACTTCCGCCCCTCACCAAGGTGACGCCCCTCATAAAGATGACTTTCGTCATGGTCACGAGACCTTGGTAAGGGAAGTCCTGAGTTAGCTTGATGCCCTCTACTGTCGGAAGGCTGAATTACAGACCGAAACCCCTTTGACTCATCACATATCCCACCCCTCAGAGTGGAGCCAAAGGAACACTCAGAAACCTCTAACCCCTCCTTTCTCCCTCCCTCCCGGGAAAAATAGTCCGCATTTTGGTGTAACTTACCCGCACGATGCCTTATTTGAAAGGCGAAGGGTTGGAGCACCAGGTACCACCGCGTAATCCTAGCGTTTAAATCCTTCATCGTGTCTAACCACTTTAAAGAGGCATGATCTGTGATGAGTACAAAGGGTCGTCCCAGGAGATAGTATTTTAAGGACTGCACAGTCCATTTTACTGCCAGGCATTCTTTTTCAATTACTGAATATCTTTGTTCTCTGAGCAGTAATTTCCAACTAATATATAATATTGGGTGTTCTATACCATCTCTTTCCTGGGACAGAACCGCCCCCAGACCAATCTGCGATGCGCCGGTCTGGAGGATGAACTCTAGGCTGAAATCTGGGCTTACTAATGCTGGGGCCTGACTCAAATTAGTTTTAATAGATTCAGAAGCCGTCTGACACTCTGCACTCCACTTAATTTTATTTGGAGCGTTCTTTTTAGTGAGATCAGTGAGAGGTGCGGCTATAGTGGAATAATGTGGAATAAAGCGGCGGTAATAACCAGCCAACCCCAACAATGATCTCACCTGGGCTTTCATGGTAGGTACCGGTGAATCCAACAAAGCCTGGACTTTTGAAACCAGCGGTTTCACTCTACCCTTACCCATTATGAAACCTAAATATTTAGTTTCTTCTTTTCCAATAGCACACTTTGCCATGTTCGCTGTGAGCCCCGCCTTCCTCAGAGACTGTAAGAGAGCTTCTAATCTATTCAAATGTTCTTTCCAGGAAGAACTATAAATGACTACATCATCAATATATGCAGCTGCATAATCCCGATGAGGTTGTAATACCCTGTCCATCAGTCTCTGAAAAGTAGCAGGAGCTCCATGAAGTCCAAACGGCATAGTACAAAATTGAAAAAGACCATCTGGGGTTGAAAATGCCGCTTTCTCACAAGAGGCTTTCGTTAATGGAATCTGCCAGTATCCTTTCGTCAGATCCAGAGTTGAAATAAACCAAGCTCGCCCCAGCTTTTTAAGATTTCATCTACCCGAGGCATGGGATATGCATCAAACTTAGAGATAGCATTCACCCTCCTAAAGTCGATACATAACCGTAGTGACCCATCTGGCTTATCAACTGGTACAATCGGGCTACACCACTCGCTTCGGGAAGGTTCAATTACCCCAAGTTTCAACATACACTCCACCTCCCTCCGAACAGAATCTCTCTTTCTGGAATGCGATACGGTCTCTGTCTAACTCTCAGCCCTGGCGGAGTGATAATAGCATGTTTAATCAAATGCGTTCTTCCAGGCACATTAGAAAACTCATCACTGAACATATTGATTAGATTGCTTACCTCTTTGCGCTGATCAGGAGTTAATTGTTCCCCCATCGGGACCTCAATTACTGACACTGGCTCAATTGAGGGTCCAAAGTCCTCCCCCTCCTGTGTGGTGGGAGATATAAAATGGACTTCCCGTTCTTTCCACGGTTTGAGGAGATTAACATGATAAATTTGATTTTCTTTCCGACGCCCAAGCTGTCAGATCTCATAATTAACTTTTCCAACTGCTCGAATAACCTCAAATGGACCCTGCCATTTAGCAAACAACTTAGATTCCGATGAGGGAAGCAACAACAACACTTTGTCTCCAGGTCGAAAGTTCCTAATTCTTGCATTTTTATTGTAGCTTTGCTGCTGTTTCTGCTGCGCTGCTTTGAGATTGTCATATGCCAACTGACCGACTAATTCTAAGCGATTGCATAACTGTAACACATATTTCACTATATTTTTAGACTCTTGATCTCATAACCTTCTCTTATGAGATCTAAGATACCCCGCGGCTGCCGACCGTACAAGAGCTCAAACGGAGAAAACCCTGTTGAAGATTGCGGTACCTCACGAACTGCAAAGAGCAAGTAGGGAAGCAGTTTAGCCCAATTGCGTTTTTCTTGATCTACAAAGCGGCGCAGCATACTTTTCAAAGTCTGGTTAAATCGTTCAACAAGCCCATCTATTTGAGGATGAAAAACTGAGGTTCGAATTGAATGGATTTTCAATAATTTGTACAGTTCCTGAATACAGCCAGACATAAAATTAGTGCCCTGATCAGTGAGAATTTCTTTCAGGATTCCCACCCGAGAGAATATTTTTACCAATTCATATGCTACAATCTCTGCAATCATAGAGCGTAAGGGAACAGCTTCTAGATATCGTGTTGCGTAATCCACTATTACCAAAATATACTGATATCCTGACTCTGTTCCCTCCAGAGGGCCTTCCAAATCTACACTAATCCTTTCAAACGGTACCCCAATAATTGGCAGTGGGACCAGAGGTGCGGGGCGAACTGACTTAGGGGCAGCTAATTGACATTCAGGACACTCAGATACATACTTACACACAAGACCATAAATCCCTGGCCAATAAAACCGGGCCAGAATTCGTTCCTGGTTCTTTTCAGTTCCTAAATGACCTGAAAATGGAATATCATGCGCCGATCTCATGACTTCCGACTGAAAAGGCCCGGGAACCAATAACTGTTTTACGAGCTGTCCAGTCACAGGAGCCCGGGTTATTCTATATAAGTGCCCAGATACAGAAAAATGCGGAAATACCACTGGTTGTCCTTCCTGCATATCCTTCCCCTCAATATATCTAACCTGTTTCCAAGCATACTGTAACGTGGGATCATTTTGTTGTTCATAACCCAGGTCAATATCTCGGTCCCAATGGCTAGGTACACTGAGAGGAGTGTCTTTTATTATGTGACCTTCCACATCAGTAACCTCGCAGCCCCGGTCACACTGAACACCTACTCCCGTACCCTGCCATTTATGAGATTGGTTTACCTTTGAGTAAACCAATCTCATAAATGGCAGGGTACAGGAGTACCCCTCCCCTTGTCGTCTCAGAGTTCCCTCATATTTTTCCACCCGGCGCTCTCTTTTTGTTTTTCTTGGGCGGATTTTAGGGTTAAACAGGTCGGATTGCAACGGGAAAATCTCGCCAATTGTTTTCTCCCGTTGCTTAGATTGTCCCCTGGTAGAAACTAAGACCAGTCAGTGACCGGCAGGTTAGCGGGTTTTTGCCTCGCCCAAGATGGGGCTAACCTCGGCCTCCATGGTCGAAAGGTCTGGCTACCCCCTCTGGGCTTCATCGACTGGTTGGTCCTGGTTGGTTTAGGGGCAAGAGAGGGGTCTGAGACGACGCCTTCGATTGCGTCTTCATATGCCTCCGCCAGGATGGTGGCATCCTCAAGAGTGGTAAGTCGATTCCTTTAATCCGCTCTCGATTTCCTGGCAGTAGTATAAACTGTTCTATTACAATCTTCTGCCACAGTTCTTGGGGTGTGTGTTCTTCTGCAGCGACCCATGAGATACTGTCCCGCGACCCGGGGCCGCATCCCCTTGGACAGCTGGTATTCCCAGAAGCGGCGCCGGTATGTTTCCTCCGTGATCGCGAGGTGTGAGAGAATGGCTTCCTTCACCTTCTCATAATTTGTGCCTCTGTGGCCATCAATGCTCGGTAAGCAGCCTGTGCCTCCCCTGTTAAACAAGGCGCTAATTTCATAGCCCAATTTAGGCCACATCGCTGCTTCCGCCACTCTCTCAAAGGTGATAAGGTAAGAAAACCTCGGGCAGGGGCTCCCCAGTGGCGCATCCAGTAAAAGCACTCGCTAGAGTGCAGGATGCGCTCTATAGCCTGGACGTCGCCGGTTCGAGTCCAGGCTATTCCACAGCCGACCGTGGACGGGAGCTCCAGGGGGCAGCGCTCAATTGGCCGAGCATCGTCCGGGGGGAGGGAGGGTTAGGTCGGCCAGGGTGTCCTCGACTCACTGCGCACCAGCGACCCCTGTAGTCTGGCCGGGCACCTGCGGGCTTGCCTGTAAGCTGCCCAGAGCTGCGTTGTCCTCCGACGCTGTAGCTCTGAGGCGGCTGCACGGTGAGTCTGCAGAGTGTAAAGAAGCGGGCGGCTGACGGCACACGTTTCGGAGGACAGCGTGTGTTCACCTTTCTATCCCTTGTGATTTATTTTTTTTAAACTGGGGTGGTACACAATATTCAGAGTTAGCCAGGCTGTCTTTTCTGATATATAGTTTAATCATTTGTATTATTGCTGAAATGAACGTGGAGGCAATAACAATGCTTTTTTATTTCATGTCTAGACTAAATTTATTCCCAATGAATCTCATGGGGTCAAGACTCGGCATTTACCTCTTGGGCTAAAGCTTGAATGACTTGAATGCCACTTGCAATTTCAAGTCATCCGGGAATACTAAAGAAAGCATTTTTTCATTTTCTAGTTTGCATTGAATAAATGTGCAATCAACTCTGTTAATAACTGGACATTCATATCCTTTTTTTATCATTACGCTTCTAATCACAGTGGGTTATTTTAATTTGTTTATAATACTGAATGTTTCTTCAGTAGCTCTGTGCAGGTTTAGATGTTCCAGCTCTGGTTCTTTGTTTCCGAGTATGTAAAATGGAAATAATTAAATGAGTCACATTCTAAGTAGTGCTCCTGTGACATTGATAAGTTTATGGTATCAGCTTTGTAGATCTTTGCACTGGTAACAGCTTTGTAGATCTTCCCATGGCTGGAAAAAATTGATAGTTTTTTTTTATACATTAATTAATGCATTAACCTTCAGATGTCTAATTTATTTAATTATTTAACCAGCATAGAACCCTTGAGATATACATTTCATTTCCAAGGGGGTCCTGGCAGGAGAAGGCTGCAAGAAATAGCACATTATAAAATCAATGGTAAAAAGAGAAAAATCATTCACACAGGACAAAAACACTGAAAACAATCATAAAAACAATTCCAATTTGCATGATCCTGGTCCATATTTACAGGATTTGCAACCTTGTCAGATTTAAAATAAATATTTATGAGTGTATTGCAAAGAGGCTGTTTTTATGTTCGATGGCAATGAATCAGTTCAAGATGAGATGCTTGATATACAAGCCTTGGGTTGTAAAAAACATTCCATAATCATGTGGATCAACTTGCCAGACAATGTACAGCACATACTTTACCTGCAGGCTGCAGATCAGCAAACTCAAGAAGAATTACAGAGCTCCAGAGCAATTATAGAGCAGGTGGCTTAAGTTCATGATCTTCCTATATTGATTTACGCAAACACTAATCTGTTTCCTTTGGCTGGTAAGAAGAAAGCAAATAAAAAGGATATTTGCTAACACTTGTCGCTAATTGTCCTTTTATAACTTCCACTTTTTAACAAGGTGAGTCGAAGGGTAGTTTTCCCCCTAAGTCTAACTGAGTCGGCAGACCAAAAAGTGCATAAACCAAAATCCTGTTGATTTACCAAATGACTGCTTAAACTACGACTCTCCGACTCTCTGGAACTCTCTCCCAGCTTCGGTGCGTGATCCTCCCACCGTCACTCGCTTTAAAACAACTCTCAAGACTCACCTGTTCTCTCTTGCTTTCCATGCTCTTTAAGCCTGATATCTGCTATTAGCTGCTGTGTTGCTGCTACTATTTCATGTATTATGCACTTTCCAATATTATGCATTTTCCTTACTTATTATGCATTTTTCACTGTATTGTTTTATGCATTGTTTTTTACTGAATATCATGTATTATGAATTTCTCTGTATTTAACGTATTATGGATTTTCTTCTTGTTACTGCATCTTGTAAAGTGCTTTGTGATGGTGGTCCACTATGAAAGGCACTCTATAAAATAAAGATTGATAAAGATTGATTGATAATGACTTACACTCCACAAAGCTGATCTTACTTATGACAAATCTAGAGACGCATTCCTGGAACTTGGATATTTGTATAGTTATTTACATTCACACAACAGCAAACAAAAAGCAAGCAACAGAAATTGCTTGAAATTCATACTTGTAAATGGTCACAGAAAATTCTGAATTTATTTTTTATTTTTTTGCCCCAAGAAGTCAGAAAAACATTTAATTCTCAGAAATGTTGTTGCTATCCCATTAAAAGTACTCCTTTGAAAAGATATGAATTGTGATCATTTAATAACAAGCCAATGATCAACTCACACAAACTATTCTCTTGTCTGAATACGCTTCTACAGTGTGCCTCTTGGTGTGGACAAAAGCATTGTATAAAAAAAAGAATTATAATTTCCCCTTCTATCAATATATTAACTTAAAACAATTTCCCCTCCAGCTTTTCTTTTGTGTTGCCTTTGATGGAATGACTAAATGTGTGCTGTCATTCTCTCAGCATTAATTCAACTTACCCTGTTTTGCATGTAGTAATTGCAGTGACCCAACCACCAGAGTCTTCAATTATTGCAATTATGCTTTGATAATTTATCAACACATACAATATTCTAAGCCATGTGTGCCACTATATTTGATAATTGGTAGTAAAAGGGGTGGGGGATGCTGTTTCACTGGCCAGGTACCTGATAAGCTCAAGCAGGCACATCATCTGCTCTCCAGTTCCTGGCTATAAAGAGGAACTCGTTTTCTCATGGGATTGGAGAACCCGTTAAAGCAACCTTCAGTTCAGCAAACAAACTTGGACATTTGAAAATCGGGGAGAAAATCAGGGCTAAAATAGTTCATTGAAAGCAAATGCAGTGTGATCAGTCCTGTGTCAGTCTGAAACCTTAAATGCAGCTTTGTGATACATGATAAAGGAGGGCATATTGCTATCAGTTGTGATCCATGTAGAGCAACATTACAGATCATCAGCTACCCATTGACAGTGACGTATTGTATTACTGATACCTCAATGTCAGGAACTCTAAAGGAGCAGTCCTGTCACTGCTGAACTGTCTGAAACCTTTAATGGAATCATTATTATTTCTGACGCACAGTCTGTCATAAGTATAATTAAACACCTCCGGCCCTGAGCTATGAGGGGACTCATTTATGAAAAGTGGATTATAGTTTGTCATTTCAAATTTACAAAAGGTATTATATGAAGTTCAAATGATTTTGCATTAATGACTAGTCCTTTTCACTTGGCAGTCTCTTTGTCTGTTTAGTCTTCATCCTAATATACTGTACAATGATGCAACCCCACAGGTGCCCTTGACTCAATTATCCTGGTGCATGCTGGAAATTAAAAATGTCTTGTCATATTTTCATTTCATTTAAATGAGGCAGATTAACATGGGCACAATAAATGAGAAAGCGTTTTTAATTTTGGAGTCTCACAGAAGGTTTTTGAATACAAATAATCATAGTAAAAGCATAGCAAAGTGTAATAAAGCATAGTGAAAACATGGTAAAGCATAGGTAGGCACTGTAGAGGAGACCACTGAGGAATCATAAAACATTAAAAAAAAAACATGGCAAGCCATGTTAGTATAACTATAGTAACAATAGCATGGGAAAACTGCAAATCTACTGTGCAGTGCATTTGCAATGTGGACTGATGCTAGGTCCAGCGCTGAACTGCATGGGATCAATATCCGGTGACCAGTGTGTTTTTGACGATACTAATCAAATTCAAACTGAAACATGGAATATTGTTTTATTGACTCATATCAACCTAATTCAGGTGTCATATCTCATTAAGCACTTCACATAATCCTATCAGATATTAAAGATGTAATTAGATTGCTATTGGCATGTGTTTGTAATTGAGAAGACATATGCTATTCGAATCTAATGAAATAGTGTTCACTGACCAGACGACCCATAAACTGTACACGTTTACTATGGTCAATTTGCAGTTTACTCATGCTTTTGTCATATTCATACTAAGCATGAATTGTGCTTTACCATGCTATACCTTACTGCACTTGATATGCTTCTACCATTTATACACACTCCACAGTAAGGGTTATTAATGCATACCAGTAATAACAGCATATAGACTTCAGGACATTTATTAGCAAAGTGTCTGTCTAATTACAATTCTAAATTGTTGTTTTATTCAGTTCATGCTATGTATTATGATTGATGGACGAAGATTATTCTACCATGTCAATAGGGATGATACAGAATTAACATTGAGTGAGAATGGCTTGCCGGTCGGTTTGAAATTAGCACCATGGACGGATACTTGATTGGTTTTAAACCTAGGGCTTTTATTCAGGTGCCCTGGATTTCAATCTGTTGCATATCAAACGTGAGCGCTGTCATTGCTTCCAGCATTACTGGAATCCGCCAGGCCACTAGCCCTTTCATGCAAAGAGACCTCAGACTGTATGGGGAGGGATACAAAAAAAACCCTCTTCTCGTCTTTATATGGGGGCAAATGCCTTGTATGAGCTGGATGCCTTATTTTCCACGTGTAAAGCAATGGAATTTTTTTTTTTTTTTTAATTCAATGACAAATATATTTATTATTTGTCCCAAACTACTTTTTGTATAGTTATTTTCAATATTTTATGCATGAAAGGGTTAAAATGGTCTTGTTTTAGAGCTGGCCTAATGTAACGTTTAAGTTTCACTTTTAATATATATTTTTTACAGCTCTTTTTAAAATGATAAATGTAGTCGTTGTTCATGTTATTGATTAAATTGAGTTAAAAGAACATTGCCAATAATATAAGCTTCTAGGCTACAGCACAACATATCCCAGCCCCCTGTGTCAAGCATAAATTTTACTACTGACTGAAGTGAATAGTACATCATTAATGCTAGCATAACCATGATTACATTTTTTAATAATGCAAACCTACTTGCTATTTGGAGTTTAATATACCTGCAGCTATTATTGTTTTGTACCACAACACTAACATCTTCAACTTCTGTATAGCACACTGTGTCCATGGCTTGAAGCTAAATACATATTCATAAAGGGATATCCCCCAGTGGTATAAGTATGTGAATCTAAACTCATTTGAAAACTAGTTGAAATGTTTGTAATTGAAGTCATTACATTTCTTTTCACAGTTCTACTGATTTAAGCATTAATAAACATGTACACTTGCAGACTGTGAAGTTGCTGGTCTTCGCTGGGGATTCCAGAGGGATCATGGCATTGGCTCTGGTACTTTACTGCTACATCTGGCCTCCCCTTTGCTGAGTTACGCAGTGAGTTTGCATCGTCAAAGTCGCTGTGGTGCGCTCTAAAGGTGCTTCTGATGTGACTCTGCGGAAAACAGCACCACAGTGACAGTGCAATCTCCAACTACAGACTTCTCTCACGTGGATCATTTTCTGTGCAGCAGGTTCAATAATATACAGTCAGCACTCGGATATATGACAGTCAGATACACGTCAGTCGTGTTTCACTGTGTATTAAGAATAAAACCAATCCCCAATCCCCAATTACATCATAACAGCCGCTTTCCAAAAAAATAATTTGCAGTTAAAAAAAAAAAAACTAAGAAAACTACTGAACAAAACCAGCAGTTGAAAAATACAAATAATCAAACAAACAAGTCCCATACACTTTGAATGTACACAATACTCCTTCGGTGCAGCTGGTGACAGGGTTATTCAGCGCGACGCAGGGGTCTGTGGCCAGTCAGTTTTTCATGCAAAGAGTGTAGCTCTGCACTGGTCGCCCCTTTCAGTCCTCGCAGTCTGCAGTCCCAAAAATTAATCTTCTCGATTTCATCTGTGCAAAGTCTCTAATGTCAGTAAAATCCAGTTTTCTGTGTGTATCACATTCCATGGACATGATAGCAAGGCTGTTTAGATGATCCTGGTTCATGGTGGCTTTCGGTTCATTCTTAATGAGTCTCATGCGTGAGAATGATCGTTCTCCAGAACAGTTAGTGCACATTAAGGATAGGTAAATGCACAGAGCATTGGTGACATTCGGAAACGTGGAAATCACTTGAGAATTCAGGATAAGTTGAAGGTGGTCAAATGCTGTTCTTGTCCTTGCCAGAAATAAATTTTAATAAACTGGAGCATTGCAAGCAATCTGTTGAAAGAGTATCCAGAATCTTTAGGAAAATATGGACATGAAATCTGTCTCTGCCCTGTAGTAAACCTTTAGTTCGATGTTGTGTGCTTGAATGGATTTATTAGTTTTGTCGAATCTCTCCAGAATGTTATTCCACAATTCTGTGGATTAAAGCGAAAGGCAGATTGAAGTTACCTTGATCGTTAATTGGCGATGTGGGCAGACTGGGTCCCACTCCTTGTTCTGTACTACTTTCTAATTCTTCAGGCCCGTTATTTGGAACAGTAGAGCCGCCAAAACTCTTTGAAAATTTGTTGTTGTTGTTGTTTTCATTTTTATAGGATTTAAAACCGAAATTTGATAGTCTCTGAATGTTTTCCAGCAGACATTTTTCACTAGCTTGCTTTTCCTTTTTATCTTTTCATTTCACTGCACGTCAGGAATCGGGGAATGGCATTAGAATGAAATCTGTATTTATGCTTTTTTTAGTGTGATGTATCATTTTGGGTAACAGGGTGCACACTGCTGGTAAAGTGAACTTGTATCTTTTAAGTATTCTTTGCTAATGAAAATGCTTATACATACAGGAGTTGTGAGTTTTAAGATTGATAATTACTTATAGACATGGCGCTTCCCATTGGATTTAAGGAGCTCAGGTGATGCAGGTCTGCTTGCTCTCTGTGGCAGACTGTTGTCTGTAAGGAATGGGGAGCGCGGGCCTCATGTTGGATATGCGTTGTTCTTTTGGGGCCGCGCTTACCTTTCCCATAGAGAGGACGTTTAATCTTGTTTAACCCTATTATTTTAATAATGGTCAATTTATCTGGATCAGGATCTGTTTGAAAGGAACGGAGCATGCCACACGAGCAGGACTACAGGATAATGCAATGAATATCTTGGGATACCAGGACTACAGGACATTGCCCTAATGCGGTATGCGATGTGTCAGTCATGGATTGGAGGAGACGTGATTGAACTTGCTATCACAGGGGGCATGACTAAGAGTATAACAGGGGGTGTGACGATGTAATCTGTTCCTTTGATGTGGTTACTAAAGGACCCATTTGGGAAACAGAAGTAATTAATTACCGTGAGTGTTAAGTGTTTTGTTTGTTGCTAACTGTCTGTGCTTGTCATTATGAAGGCTACCCTCCGGGAGCTGTAGCTAAACCGCCAGCAATTAAACCCAGACTACACTTCACCATTGTACCCGAATAAACCTGTAAATCACCGCTTTCACTAAGAGCACTCACTCTGGACTTGTGACCGTGGTGTGTTTGTGTGTGTCTTGTTTAGTGTATTATTATTTCGGGACTGAGCTCCATGGTTTGCCTGAGCGATACACATCGTTGTGTAGAGCCAGGTATTATTATTTGTCAGCAAATAAAGAGCTGGTTTTTCACCGTGAACTGTCTTGTGTCTATGATTCCTGAGCACCGCATCACCACTGCACCTGTGCACTACAAACCACTTACCCAAAACCATGCAATGAATATCTTGGGATCCCAGGACTACAGGACAATGCAGTAAATATCTTCGGATCCCATATACAAGGAATGAATACTTACAACACAATCAAACTGCAGAAATAAAAACATCACCATGTTAGCCTACCACACTCTAATTAGGAGAACTACAGCTATAGCCAAACATTTTGCATCAACCGATAGAATTAATAGTTTTTCTTCATAAAGTCGAACGAAACCTGCTGAATATAACATACTGTACTACTATTATGGCTTTTGCGATATCATTTTGTAGCTTCTTTGATTACATGATCTAAATTATGTTCATATAGTTTTTCTTTTTAAATATGTCTCAATCCTAAAATGCTAGGTGATGCAAAACTTTTGGTCATAGCTGTACAGTATAACTGTATAGAGAAAAGTATGTTTCTGGGACGATCTGAAGTATTAAATTAAAACAACTGCAACTAGCCTGGAATTGTACCACACACCAATTTCATAATAGAAAGACATGTTTACTGTGATTTGCATATGTGACAGAAATAATAATTAAACTATTCTTTACAAAGAAATGCTAAAACCCGTTGGGACCTCTCACTGAAAACAATCACACATAAATACTAGCAAAAAGTTAAAAAATAAAGTGTCTAAGCAAAACAAACACCTTCTGGTTGTGTCTGTCTTCATCTTGACAGTACAGTGTCACCTTGATTTAGAAGTACAGTTAACTGCTCCTTTGCTTGGGTAGTAAACACTATAAAAACGTAATTTAAAAATCAATTTACAGCTCTTAAACTTTAGGTAACGTCACTATAGCTACCCCACCATTTGTTTTCATAGACGTCTATTTGAGCAATAAATCTAGAATCCCCATCACACAAGGACAAGTGCTGCTCTTGATCAATAGATTTCAGTCAATAGATGACATTGTGGCACTGCATGTTCACAGATAAAAAGCATGAGTGAAGAAGATAAGCTGAAATTCTAGAACTCTGGAACTAATCAGCAGTTGACATAAAACAGGAAGCATAGCCAGTTTGTTTCTAGTTTTTTAAACATTAACTAAATCATTAGATATCTATTACAATTACATTGCTGAAAGCCTAATTACAGTAGATCCTGACAAATGAGTTAGATCTCCAAAACCTTATTGTCAGATACGTTAGGGTAAAAGTCGGAATCTGGTCAAGCTTAAGTTTTACCGGTAAATGTTAACATGTACCAAATTAGGTGGTAAACGCGTATTGGTAAATGCAAGTATATCATCAAAGAATGTATTTATTCCTGCATATAATTTGTCAGTTAACAAAATAATCATTAATGTCGAACAATATATTTATTTCTGCATACACATTTTCCATGAACAAAATAATAATTAATGAGCCTACAGAAATGCACAATTGAGCAATTCAACATGGTTCTGAACAATAGTGTGATCCACTTATATAGAACAACCAACAATGAGATTTACCGGTAAATGTCCAAAATAAATAAATCATGTGGAGAGCCAGCTCATGCCTAGACTCTGGGTCCATGCTGGCCACTCTGTTGGATGGCAGAGTGCAGACATTAGGGCAGCAGTGTGGAGTAGTGGTTAGGGCTCTGGACTCTTGACCGGAGGGTCGTGGGTTCAGTCCCAGGTGGGGGACACTGCTGCTGTATCCTTGAGCAAGATACTTTACCTAGATTGCTCCAGTAAAAACCCAACTGTATAAATGGGTAATTGTGTGTAAAAAATAATGTAATTGTATGTATTTATTTGTTTATTTAGCAGACGCCTTTATCCAAGGTGACTTACAGAGTCTAGGGTGTGTGAACTATGCATCAGCTGCAGAGTCACTTACAATTACATCTCACCCGAAAGACGGAGCACAAGAAGGTTAAGTGACTTGCTCGGGGTCACACAATGAGTCAGTGGCTGAGGTGGGATTTGAACTGGGGACCTCCTGGTTACAAGCCCTTTTCTTTAACCACTGGACCACACTAATGTGATATCTTGTAACAATTGTAAGTCGCCCTGGATAAGGGCGTCTGCTAAGAAATAAATAATAATAAAATAGCCGCCTATTTGGAGCTTTTTCAGCTCAACAGAGCACTCACAGTAGTAATGTTCCAGAAACTTCTGGGCCTGATGGCAACAGCTTCCCAGACACTTTCACTGGGTCTCCTGCGCATGTGCCCTCTGCAGGCCTGGTTCAACAGCAGGGTTTTTCAGCCCACGCTGAACCGCGTCTGCCTATTGACAGTGTCCCACCTTTGTCTAAAGGCACTCTCTTGGTGGAAACAGCCGGCCCATCTAAGCCTAGGCGTCGGAAACACCTGGCTCTAATGGAATGAGGAATAACTGCATGCAATTAAGCAGGCAGGTATAAAGCCAGGTGAAAATGGGTGTGTGGGGCTGCCTGTGTGAAGCATGTGTAAAGAGACCCGGAGAAAGGCATGGTGAATATTATGTGCACTGATAGTTTAGGGTGTAGTTAAAAGTTTAGTTAGCGCTCCTAAGAAGGAGCTAGGTTTTTGTTTTGTTTTGTTTGTGCTAAAACTACAGTTCTGTCTCTGGGTGTTATTGCCCCCTGTCTGATTTTCTGCATTTTTGCACATTTGTCACATTGTATTTGTTCAGATTTTTTTGTGGGTTGTAGTAGTATATGGAGTCTGAGAGAAAAAATGACACCAAAGTTTGGTGTTTCTTTCATTTGTTTGGTGTGCAAGGTAATCAAACATGCAATCTTCAGGTGCGAAAAAGTTATTGCCTCCCCCCCCCCAGTTAACTCAACCCAATTAAAGGGATAATTAGGGTCAGCTGTTTGAGTACTTTGGTTAACAACCAGGCCTGATTTGGGCCAGCCCTGCCCAATATAAATCTGACTAACTTTGGCCCTTAACATCAGAGTGAAGTTGTCAGCACACAGGTTCGAGAGGCACATCATGCCACGAACAAAAGAAATTCCTGAAGACCTCCGGAAAAAAGTTGTTGATGCCTATCAGTCTGGAAAGGGTTACAAAGCCATTTCTAAGGCTCTGGGGCTCCACCGAACCACAGTCAGAGCCATATTGTCCAAATGGAGAAAGTTTCGGACAGTAGTGAATCTTGCCAGGAGTGGCCATCCTGCCAAAATCTCTCCAAGAGCAAGGCGTAAAATCATCCAGGATGTCACAAAGAACCCTCGAACAACATCCAGGGATCTGCAGGCCTCTCTCGCCTCAGCTAAAGTCAGTGTTCATGACTCCACCATCAGAAAGACACTGGGCAAAAATGGGATTCTTGGCAGAGTATCAAGGCGGAAACCATTGCTAACTAAAAAGAACATGAATGCTCGTCTCAAGTTTGCCAAAAAGCACCTGGATGATCCTCAAGAGTTCTGGAACAATGTTCTATGGACAGATGAGTCAAAAGTGGAAATTTTTATGCAATACTTTACACCTTTCTCTATTAAATGTCATTTGCCATGTGTCTGCCCAGTTCTGAATGCTGTCTAGATCATTTTGAATGATCTTTGCTGCTGCAACAGTGTTTGCCACTCCTCCTATTTTTGTGTCGTCTGCAAATTTAACAAGTTTGTTTAAATTTGCAGGCTTTCTGTTTCAAGGTGAGTTATAGTCTTTCGTTAATTAAAACCCTCCTTTTCCAAGTGCAAATTAACCCCTGATAAATGATGACAATTAACACGGATTTGAGTTTAAATTCCCACGCAAACAAAATAGTCACAAGAAGCCGTGATCATTAAGATATTAACATGATTTCGTAAATCAACATGATTTTGTAAATCACATTAGGAAGATTATTTAATAATGAAATAGGCATAACGACCGCGTGAAAATGCCATGATCAATCCTATATACCGATTTATTGATTAACACTGGAATTATCATTTACAAACTTTTGAAAATCCTGCCCTTTGTCTCTATAGTCTAATCAGCTGACAACACCTTTTGGAAGATTTTAAGAAATTCCTGGGACTGGTATTGTTGTTTAGGATTTTAAGATTTATTTTGATTAGTTTTAATAAGAGTACACATAATCAATGTGTCCACAGAGCCTTATCAGTAAAGGCACTACCGAATGAGAGTGGGTAGAGTCACAGGTTTGGATCTTGGTCGTGCCCATTCTTGGCTGGAGGCCCATAGGGAGCAATACATTCCCGCGGGCTGGAATGGAAAATCCTTTGGGCTTAGTTCCCTTCATCAAGCTTCAGGGCAGTGATTTCCAAGCTGGGATTCCTATCTCTTGGTAGCATTTCATTTCAGTGGGTTAGAAGAGGCTATTGATTGAAAGCAGGATTGAAAGAACACCCTTTGATCTGTATTCCCCTGATCAGAGCATGCGATGCTGTGGTGAGGTGATATTCCAATCTGACATTTCAAATCGGGTAGAAGAAATTGGTGTGAAAGGTGTATAAATTAGAAAGATCATATACATAATCGCCTATGTGGCAACACAAGAATATATATATATATAAAATAAAAACAACCAATAGAAGATCTGCATTTTCTCCATGTCAGTTCAATCACAAGTGAGCAGAGGCGCAACACAAACAGTTGAAGGTCTTGAGTCGGTTTAACCAATGGGAGGGTCAAAGATGTGCCCTTGTTATGCAGGTGTCCAATCATGAGTGAGCAGAGGCAGGACATACACCGTTGAAGGTATTCTCTGTTTCAGTTGATGGTCTTGTGAGTTTAACCAATGGGAAAGTCAAAGATCTGCCCTGGTTTTGCAGGTGTCCAATCATTAATGAGCAGAGGTGGGACATAAATATGCTAGGGTGCACAGTGTAAGAATAGCTGAATTTCACGCAGTATTGCTAATATTATGATACCAGGCTCCCCCAGAAACCTTTCACATGGTACGCACAACTGAACCATACCAACATCCCATCTCATGTCAATAACGACTCAACATGCTGTAAAGTGTTTCAGCCAACATGCTGCATTTCTGTTCTTTCCTGAGTTTCCCTTTCTAAAAATGAATAAACGCAGCGCGCTGCCATCGAGACAGACAAATAGTCCACAACAACAATAAAAGCTACAAATAAACCTATTTGAAATACAGACTTAAACTAGGGGGAAAACTAGCTCACAAATCTTTTATGCTGGTTCCATTTCTAATTTCATAGTTGTGTCGTGTTAAACACCTGTCTTTGCTTCCCAGTATACCAAAATGTTGTTGAGTTGCTGTACTGGTATTTGATGAATTTTCCTGTTTTCTCCATTTCCTTCCAGTTACGCTTTTACTAAAAGTTTTAGTAAATTTATATCACTCAGCGTCTTTTTTTCATTTGGCAGCATTTTCCCGATTTTCAACGAACACGTCTCTGTTTTCATCAGTAACATTTTGAAATCTGGTCGGCATTTTCATTAACTGCCCGTTTGTGTGCTGTTGTGAAGTCAGTTTGGGGTTGGGAGTAACTTACCCTCTAATTTTAACAATGAGAGTAAAATGTATTTTCAGGGGGTAAAATGCAACTCACCTTGAAGTCATGAGCAATCTTGATAAATACTGTACAGTCTTTGATGGTAATGGGGTAGACATTAAAAAAGAGCCTTCCATTTTAACTGCAATATTACTCTGAACTCCTGTACAAAAACTTAGTATTAAAATAAAATCAGAGACAACAGCTATTCTTATTCACTTTATTGACCACAGCCAATACGACTTTGACGATAAGCACAGAAACAGATAATTTATATGAAGATAAGCACAGAAACAAAACTTCTATTTTAACATTAAATGAGAGAGAATGTTATTGAGAAATATATTCAGAACTATGAAGTAATATTTAGAATTGTTTTTTACAAATAAAAAAAAATGTCATCAGAGAACAGAGACATCGTAGTCGATTTGGTTATGAATCAGTATTCAAGAAGAACTTTCTCAGAAAAACTGGAGATTGTTAAAAAAATAAGATTATACTGCTGGAACTATCTTTTGTTCAGTATAGAAAAGGTGATATGGAACAGCACTGGCTACAGCAATCTAGGATGTCTATCAAAGTCACCACAAAAACAGGAGCGTTCCCAAAGTCACTTGTGAGCCACTGTTACACTCAAAACTTTTGGACAAACCCGGATTGATGTTCAACTGGATGAGCAGAAGTGTAGGGATACAATACATCACGATGAGCAAGTAAGAAAAAATCATCGTGAGGTTCTTAAATGCTTGATTGATTGTGTTGTTTACATTGGCAAGCAAGAACTGGCATTCAGAGGGCACGATGAGACACCAATACCTCAAATAGAGGTCATGTGGAATTACTTTCTCTGATTTCTGACTACAACGGCATGCTAAGCAATCGCTTGTCAGTAGCCACAGTATTCTCAGGTACCTCTAACAAGATTCAGAACGAATAAAAGGAAGCTGGTTAAACAGCTGATGATGGAAACACAGCTCAGTTGTTTTGTGTTTTCACGCATGTGACTGAGTGGCCCGACAGAACGGTTGTTCTGTGAAAATGCCATACATTTACTAAAATAAAAATAATAATAAAAATGCTTTTAAAAATACCAAATTCCCATTGGGCTTATTGTTTTTTTTAGATTCTATTGATTTTTTAGTATTACTATGCAGGACAGCAGCTATAAGATCATTACCTTTATTAAAAATGTGCTTTGATTAATCTACAGATTTATCTACTGATCAATCAACGCATGCCCATAACCAATACAATACAATGAACCAATACAAGTTTTTAATCGAGTGACAGCCCTAATATTGTTTCTAATCACTTATAATGGATCCCTAAACCAATGTGTCACCGGTATTGTATGACAGCCTCTGACAGGGGTAGAGGTATATTCTTTGTTACTATAAGTGAAGAACATCAATTTTTAAAAATCTGTATGTTTTTTTTTTCAGGTGATTTTCTTTTTCAATAATCCATTATGTAGATCAGTGCTGGTGTGCATTACTTAGTCTGTAGCCTGTTTACATGACAGCATTGTTTCACTGCACCACAGTCAGAAGACCAGTTACTGATCAGAAATGAACACGGCATAACATCAATATAGTTAAAAAAAATAAAAAGGCGTATGGGTCAGTGAAAACATTTGCCATAAGAATCTCTCATTTTAAATATACTTCCCAGCAGAGTAGTTTGTAATTATCTAATCGTGAATTCAAGTCCAGTCAGTTAGTATATTTGCAGCTTATTAATGCTAAGTCTGTCAAAACAGTAGTAATCACTAAACAAGTGGTGTTTAAGAAGTTAAATCGTGTTGTGTCTGTACCTTTATAGAAAACAGAACTGCAATTGGCTTAAATCACCATTTTTATTTCCTTTTAAATGGGATGAACAGGATTAACATTTAGGTAAACAATGATTGTGTTTGCCAAGCATTATTTCTCCTACTGCTGCAATTGCCAGGAGGTACATTAAAACACTGACCTCCCACAGTTGTAGTTAAAGCCTTAAGAAATGAAATGCAAACCAAATTGCATTTTAATGTGTATCATAAGTCAGTTGTGCTAATTCATAGAGCCTTAGTTGTGATTAACGGGCTTGTCTGCATTGGCATTTACTAAAAGCATGCTGCTAGTACTGGAAGATCCATCAGAAGATAGCATCCCCTCTTCAGAGCTTTAGTGCTTTGTCAAACTTGTAGAGACATGCATTTGAGATGTTACACACAACTATTGGAACATATTAGGCCATCACCACCCTCTGCATGCCCCTCCCATACTAGTTGACACAAAGCTTTTAACTTATCATGTTTTTGTTATCTTTTAAAGTTTTCACAATTACTTCATGTGTAGACTGTGCCTGGGGCCAGATTCAAGTCCCATCACAGCTGCTCAAAAGCAGCACAAATTTCTTCCTCAGAGTTGGTGTACATTGAGGATGTACGGGAGAGAAAGGAGAGGAAATCACCAGATATAAACAATTGCTACTTGTGCTGAAATAGTGTTCGCTGTGTTTTGTTTATTTTGGCCATCGTGCCATTTATTTTGTGTAAGTATTTTGTGTTTAAACCTTTTATTTTATTCACTAAATCTGTAGACCAGCACATTTACTCACAGTACTGGGTCTCTGCATTTCCTGGTCTGACGTTAACCATAAGCCATCTTTATTACATATAATGTCAGCGTGGGATAACAGCACCACCCGCGACTCAGGCTAGAAGAAGTATTTTAAAGAAGAATGGAGGTTGACACAGTTGCCCCAAAGGAGTGGTACTGCTGTGAGTACTGCAGGAAGGAGAACCACCACCACTGGAAGGAATGTCCAGAGATCCAAGACTGGTGTGGGCTGTGTGAGCATTTAGGCCATTTATGACAGAAGTTCCCACAGCCTGATGGGTTCTCCAGGGTGCTGTTGGAGGAAGTCCCTGTTTGGGAGGAAGAGGAACAACTGCCGGGCCCAAAGAGGAAGAAGGGGAGGAGCGGCCGTCCCAAGTAGAAGATGGGACAAGCTCCAGTGTACACGAAGGGGACACCCGAGCCTCCAGCGCCATGGGGAGAAGCCCATGGCGAGACAGTCAGCATGGTTTTAGGAAAGGGAGATCGTGTCTAACTAACCTACTTGACTTTTTTGAGGATGCAACATTGAAAATGGATAACTGCAAAGCATACGACATGGTTTATTTAGATTTCCAGAAAGCTTTTGACAAAGTCCTACATAAAAGATTAATTCTCAAGATGAACGCAGTAGGGATTCAAGGAAATGCATGCACATGGATTAGGGAGTGGTTAACAGGTAGAAAACAAAAAGTACCGATAAGAGGAGAAACCTCAAAATGAAGTGAGGTAACCAGTGGTGTACCACAGGGATCAGTATTAGGTCCTCTGCTATTCCTAATCTACATTAATGATTTAGATTCTGTTATAGTAAGCAAACTCCTTAAATTTGCAGACGACACAAAAATAGGAGGAGTGGCAAACACTGTTGCAGCAGCAAAGGTCATTCAAAATGATCTAGACAGCATTCAGAACTGGGCAGACACATGGCAAATGACATTTAATAGAGAAAAGTGTAAAGTGTTGCATACAGGCAATAAAAATGTGCATTATAAATATCATATGGGAGATACTGAAATTGAAGAAGGAATCTGAAAAAGGCCTTGGAGTTTATGTTGACTCAGAAATTTCTTCATCTAGACAATGTGGGGAAGCTATAAAAAAGGCCAACAAGTTGCTCGGATATATTGTGAGAAGTGTTGAATTTAAATCAAGGGAAGTAATATTAAAACTCTACAATGCATTAGTAAGACCTCACCTAGAATATTGTGTTCAGTTCTGGTCACCTCGTTACAAAAAGGATATTGCTGCTCTAGAAAGAGTGTAAAGAAGAGCAACCAGAATTATCCCGGGTTTAAAAGGCATGTCGTGTGCAGACAGGCTAAAAGAATTGAATCTATTCAGTCTTGAACAAAGAAGACTACGCGGTGATCTGATTCAAACATTCAAAATCCTAAAAGGTATAGACAATGTCAACCCAGGGGACTTCTTTGACCTGAAAAAGAAACAAGGACCAGGGGTCACAAATGGAGATTAGATAAAGGGGCATTCAGAACAGAAAATAGGAGGCACTTTTTTACACAGAGAATTGTGAGGGTCTGGAACCAACTCCTCAGTAATGTTGTTGAAGCTGACACCTTGGGATCCTTCAAGAAGCTGCTTGATGAGATTCTGGGATCAATAAGCTACTAACAACCAAATGAGCAAGATGGTCTGAATGGCCTCCTCTCGTTTGTAAGCTTTCTTATGTTCTTCTTATGTTCTTATGACAGGAGAGCAGCTGGGAGTCAAGGAAGATATGGGACTGGCTGGTGGACCCTAAGGGGAGCATGAGAGAGGACCTCCTGAGGGTGATTGACCTGCTGTGGGCCCGAGATTGGGAGTGATGGGAAGCCTGGGAACAGCAACACCACACAGCATCCCTGCCATGCATCGCAGCCATGGTACTCAACTACCTGGCTGCAGATATGGGAGGGTTAGGGTTAGGAAGTAGGCATGTTCACGCCAGGGCCCAGAGGAGAGCCGCACCAATCCCCAGTGGCCAAGGGAGAGCCACACCAGTCCCCAGCAATAGAGGAAGTCTACCTGCTGCTCCCGTTTCCACCACCAGGGGGAGTACTTGCTGCTCCCACCTTCACCGCCAGGAGGAGACCACTTGTTGCTCCCTCCATCACCACTAGAGGAGCTGAAGCTACCTCCTGAGCATCAGCTCCTGCCTTTGCCTCCCAAGGGTCAACTCCTACCCTGTCCTTCAAAGCATGCACTGCCTCAGGTTGTTTGTAGCACTGTTAGTAATTGTCTTTTGTTTGTGAATTCACTAGACGGCTAACACGTCTCCGGAGCTGTCACCTTGGGCCAGCACTACCCGGAACAACAACACCACAGTCACTGTTATTTGTTATCACCCACCTTGAGCACTACTGCACGCACCCGGACTGGTGATTTGTGTTCGTAGTATTGTGGGAGCGGATAACGTGTTATTATTTGTTTTGTTTACAAATCATTATTATTATTTTCTTGCCGAGCTTTACACCAGGGGTGTGTTGCCGGAGGATTATTGTTTGGTCGCCAGACCAGGATTTGTATAATAATAAAAAGAACGTTTCCAAAATTGGATTACAGTTTTTCACTTGTTATTATTTCTCCACTGCATCACCTCTGTATCTATTCTTAATCAGTAGCCACTTTGCCACACGCCTCAGAAACTATCATGCTTGCTTTCTCCAATTTATTGCTTTGAACCACCGATCAACTGGACACTATCACTCAATCATCTTCTGATTAACGAACCATCACAATCAAAAATCTATTTTAATTCGCAGTATGCTTACATACGGATGTAGGCGCAGTGTCCTATTTTTCCTTGAAGCTTGTGCTGGATTCAGCCATCAGTACACAGCGAACCTCCACAGGATTCATGTACAATGCACAAGACATCATCACATATGAATCAAACCCTTTTTCAGAGCCACACATTCTGATCTAGAGTCCAACCTAACAGCAAATGACCTCACTGTGGGTTTCTCTGGCATGGCAACATCACCTGTGAAAGTAGTTCCATGATCCATCATCGAACCCCTGCATCAGAGACTTTAAACTTCAATCTCAGGTCACATATTCTGTACATTTAAAGCACAGAAAATATCATACTAATTGTATTATTTGCCCTTTCTGCTTCTTCTAGCTACCTATCGAGGCATCCTGCTGCATTTCATGCAATCCCTAATTATATCGTTATCTTTTCTCCGTGTGGATTTCCTCCATGCTGGATTCCTTCTGGCAACCCCATTCATTCTTCAGAAGCAGCACTGATCCTTTTGCAGCTCCCAAAACATTCTTCACATTTAACCTGATTAAATATAGTGTTATACATCCCCATGTGTTACTGCACCTGATTAAATATAGTGTTATACATCCCCACGTGTTACTGCACCTGTTTAAATAGTGTTATACATCCCCACGTGTTACTGCACCTGTTTAAATAGTGGTATACATCCCCACGTGTTACTGCACCTGATTAAATAGTGTTATACATCCCCACGTGTTACTGCACCTGATTAAATATAGTGTTATACATCCCCACGTGTTACTGCACCTGATTAAATATAGTGTTATACATCCCCACGTGTTGCTGCACCTGATTAAATATAGTGTTATACATCCCCACGTGTTACTGCACCTGATTAAATATAGTGTTATACATCCCCACGTATTGCTGCACCTGATTAAATATAGTGTTATACATCCCCACGTATTGCTGCACCTGATTAAATATAGTGTAATACATCCCCAGGTGTTACTGCACCTGATTAAATAAAGTGTTATACATCCCCACATGTTTCTACAACTGTTTAAATATAGCGTTGTACATCCTCACATGCTGCTACCCCTTATGAAAAAGTCGTACATTTTTATTATACTTTAAGTATAGACTTATGTTTATAAAAAGTATACTTCTTTTCACATACTTAAAGTATACTTTCCTTGCACTTCCTAAATACGTTGTTGAACTATTTTGGTCTTAAATTGGCCCACTTTAGTATACTGTAAGTATACGCATATGCTTTACAAGTATATTTTTAAGTTGATGAAAATAGTAGCTTAAAGAACACTATTAGTATACTTAAAGTGTAGGTTGAATATGCTTAAGTATAATATAACGAAGTAAACTACACATACTACCAGTATATCTAAAGTGTTCTTGAAGCATACTGATGTACTACATAATAACATATACCATTTGTATATTTCAGGTAATTAAACTGGTTCATTACATTTTAAAACTATTATAATAAAAGTATACAAAAATGCCTGTAATTACGTAAAAGGTCTAATGTTACTCATAAGGCAATAGTATGCCAATAATTTATCCTTTTATATAACTTAACAAAAACTATGATCTCACACTAAATAAAATGTGTTCTCCACTCAAAGTTCCACCCTTACTGCCATGGATATATATCGCTGTATGCCATTAGCAGGATGTCAAACGTAATGTTCTAACTGTATACAGGAAGAGACAGGCAGGTGCGGTATGTACAAGAGACAGGCAGGTGCGGTATGTACAAGAGACAGGCAGGTGCGGTATGTACTGTTCTTTGACTGTCTTTAAATGTGTATCAATCACTTTTAAAGACAGTCAAAGAACAGTGAAGGACCTGAGACAAATAATAAAAAATAAATACATACCCATGTCCATACCAGCAGTATTCAACCACCTGGGACTACTTATCATTGTTCACAGTTGGCTTGTTTCTACAATCTTGCTGTTTCTTTAGTCTTCAAGTTCACGGTCAGTAGAAACAGTTGAAGATGACACGAGATGGTGAAGGCTTTTGAGCCGAATATAATGTACAGGCAGTTGCAGACCAGCAATGTGAGACATCACTGGGCATGGGCCTTGGTGACAGACTTTGTCCAAGTAAGTCTTTTACTAAGAATTTACTATCAGGGAGGTCTTAAAAAAAAAAAAGAAACATGCATCTCACATAAATAAATACATGCAATTTACATATTTCAAGTCACGGGAAAATTCTTTCATGAAGTTGTAAGAACTGTGATTGTTGTTTATTCAAGCAGCCTATAAGTTTATGTTTCAAACAGTTGGTTGCTTAAATAAATACATGTAAGAGCGTGTAGAATGTAATTCTTAAGATCCTGGTCTAACTTACCCTTGCTTCAGTCTTTTATTCTCAATTTTAAGCTTAACTTCCTGTACTTCTCTTCCACCTGCTCATCTGCATCCAAGTCACTGGAAGACTAAAATAAATACAAATATGTATAAAAGGAGACAAAAAACGACATCTCTGGTTATATATCAATACCACCATAGTGGAGAAAACAGCTGGAAGGCAAATTACTCGCAATGTGATAATTCTGTGCAAATAATAACTGCTAAAATACCAATTAAAGAAGTGTAAGATGTATCAGAATTAAAAGCATCTACTTTCAAAGCTTTAAATCCAAAGTATACTGCTAACATTGATGTAGAATCTACTGGATGTCATACAGCTCTGCGCTGCAGCGTTTCCTGCACATGTTATATTGTATTATTTTTTTCACTTCATTTATTGTATTCTACATTGTATTCTACATTGTACCCTGCACTAACCCCTGTACTGCACTTTGAGAATTACTGCAGCAGTGTGGAGTAGTGGTTAGGGCTCTGGACTCTTGACCAGAGGGTTGTTGGTTCAATCCCAGGTGGAGGACACTGCTGCTGTACCCTTGAGCAAGATTGCTCCAGTAAAAGCCCAACTGTATAAATGGGTAATTATATGTAGAAAATAATGTGATATCTTGTAACAATTGTAAGTTGCCCTGGATAAGGGCGTCTGCTAAGAAATAAATAATAATAATATAACATTCATTGTATTTTGAAAATAGTAATGGTTAGTCCCCTTAGATAAAGGCGCCAGAATATGTTACATTACTTACTCTTTCTTGGTCACTGTCCTCTACAGTTTGTTTTATTTCATCTACACAGTCTCTGTTCTTTATCAGTTGCTCTCTTTTCATGTCTTCCTTGCTTGCTGCTTCCTTTAGTACGTTGCTTTCGTTTATTCTTTTTGAACAGAACTACAAAGCTGAAATTATGCAACTAAATAAAATCTGTAACTCACTTTAATAAATTACTTTTTCAAATATATATATTTTTGCTTTTAATTTCCTCAGCGCCCTCTTCCTCAGAAATAAACCTTTTATGTATTTGTAGCTTTCTTTTGTGCGTTGCCAGATATATCTTCCCCAAGCGGTTTCTCTTTTTACAAATGTCATTGTAGTTATCTGTTAAGTAAATAAAGTAGTGTGGTTTGTAAAATGGTGATATAAAAACGATGTATATTCATTAGAATAATGGAGAGCTATAAATAGCACAGGATATATTTGCAAATATGTAAAAGAAGGTTACTCACCACTTATCAGAAGCTTTTCAGGATATTTACTGTGTAACAGGTTTTGACACCTATTAATTAATTAGAAAATGTACTTTACACCACCAAGGTGGTAATAAGGAGAAGAGGAACACCCTCGTATTGGTTCTTTTTTTTATTGAGCAAGGACTTATAAAAATTACCAGCACCACTCCCAAGCACATGACCAAGAGACCAATTAAAATTTTACACAAGTTTATTATCACAAAGATCAACTATTCAATTTAACAGCAATAGTTTCAATCAGTGACAACACGTAGGGGGGGGTGGGGGTGAGGGCACGTGACCAGATTTCTGCCAGGCAGTGGCTTTGCTGCTGCGTTACAGTGAAAAAAAAATTGCTGAAAAGATTTTTTTTTTGTTTGTTTGTTTGTTTTGTTTTGTTTGGTGGCCTCAATACGCTTCAGTCAACCGCCACTCACAACTGACCAATGACATGCTTGCTGTCTGCCAAAGCGCACGTTTAAAATTTCTGTTTGTGTTTGGGCGTGCTATATGTTGTCATTCGTGAGAGGTTCAACCTTGAACTCTTCTGATTGGACAATGCACACATCTTTTACACTTTACAGTCCAAACGGACGCTTAATGTGAAGTATAGCCTGACAGCGAGAAGACAACAAGCTAGCAGCTACCACCGGCAGTCCTGTCAGTCAAATGATAATTAAATTAGTCAGGATTTGTGAGATTAAATAAAATGGTTTGCTTTGCTTTTAACTCAAAATGTTAGTTAACAAAATTGAACAATCATAAGTACGAATGAAATTAGTTATTTTTATTTATTATCATAATGTGAAATTGAAAACTGATGGATATGTTAAAAGTTCAACTCCTTTGCTTTGTATTTCCTTTTTTGTTTTTAATCGGAAGTGTTCTAAACTGATTTTTTTTTTTAATTTTATTTATTTATTTTATCTTTATTGTCCGTTAAATTAGCTATTTCAACCTCCACCGACTTTTCTTGAAAGCAATACAATTCAAATCCCACCATGTCACACATATTATCTAATATAAAATTAGCAGAGGTGTGGAGGATGGTTTTGGTAGAATATCTGCTATTGCTACAAACCGCTACTTCCGGGGAATCGCTTATGTCGCGCTTTTACAATAAAAAATAATAATACTAATTCTAAGAACAATAATAGTGTAGCGTGCACGGGGGAAGGCAGCAGCAAGGCTGGTAGGTGACGTAATCACACACAGGGACATAAGCCCGATATACGCTCCTTGCAAAGGAGCCGGCTCCTTTGTACTAGGGTTACCATGTGGCTCCAGATGAACCGTTCGCTGTGAGACAGAACGGGATTTCAAACTTGCCCCTAAATTGAAATAAATTAAGGTGTAAATGAACCATCCTTAGCTACAATTAATAATGGTGCTTAAATACCCACATGCGTGTCCAATAATTGTATTATACCAAGAATGAATTGCAGCCAGTCGCTATTTTTTTCTGTTTGTTAAAATTCAATCACCCATATTATTCTGCAAATACAATTTCATCATCATCTCGTTGCTCTATCGATAAATTAGCTATTCATTCATTAAGATCTGATCAGAAGCAGCTGATCAGTGTGAATAGTTTGCTGCGCCCAAGCAGTTCCACCACAGCAGGATTAATCTCAGCAAAGGTGGAGCTCATTTATACGTGAATTACTTTCAATTTAGGTGGAATTTTGAAATTCCGGTATGTCTCAAAGCGTCCGGTTAATCTGGAGCCATATGGTAACCCTATTTGTACAGCGGTGTGCTTCAGCGCGAGGTCCCGGGTTAGCGCCCGGCCTCCGCCTGTGTGTTAATTGTCTCACCCTGTGTGATGCGCCTGACTGCGTTAACCGAGACCGCTACAATAATAATAATTATAAACACCAATTATTTATTATACATTGGGAGTAACACAATGTTTTAAAAGAAATCTATACACGTCATTGAGCGCCAGACGAAGGTGCCTCTATTGGCTGCGCACCGCAGTACACATGCATCCACTATAAGCTAACTGTCGTCCGGGGCTGGTTTTTCAAAACGTGTCTGGATAAAGTGATCCAGGTTTTGTAATCCTATATTTTGTGATCGAGATTGCGTTAAAAACCAAACGAATTTTGAATACCTTAATTATCTATAATGTGGATAGAAGTAATCCAGCAGTGACATTTTCTGAAAAAAAAACGTATCAAAACCATCCAGGTAAACGAAATCTAGAGCACAAAATATCAGAAAACAAAATCCGGATCACTGTTATCCAGATTAAACGTTTTGAAAAGCCGCTCCCTGAGGGCAGTTTCTAGTAGATGTCTGCTGCAATAGCACCATGTTGAGTGAAGATCCCTCTAGTCCAAACGTCCCATTCCCTCAGTAGCACTGCTGCAACACTGTGGTATATAAGTCTGGCCTTCGTTTGCTTTGCATTTAGCCAGAGCTCACTGATATATACAAGTACGGTATGTGCATTTTTATGCAGCAAAACCTATAGGCTACTACTAGCTATTGCAAGTAATAGCTGGCTATGTCAATATGTAGTTTAAAAATTATATATATATATATATATATATATATATATATATATATATATATATATATATATATATATATATAGGTACTTCAGTAATAAAATACAATTGGATATTTCATATTTATTGTGACTACGTTTTAACCACAGTATAAATCTAATTTTAAAAAAAGAATACTCTGTATAAGTTTAAAGGCAGTATAAAAAAAAGTACATGCATAGTATTGCAACATACTTAAAGTATGCTAACTCTTACTATGCCCAAGTATAATACAAGTATATCTAAAGTATAATATTAGTATCTTAGTATATTTTAAGTACATTTATACTATACTTCAGCATACTACTTTTTCATAAGGGATACAACTGTTTAAATAGAGCATTACACATCCCGACGTGTTTCTACAACTGTTTAAATAACGTACCTGTAATTTTTATTTTCATTGTAAACATCTTGACAACTTTTTATACTAACTTTAAACTCTGTTTCAAAGCTCTTTTCAAAATGTCTGCTCTAGTGCACTGTCAGGATTATTGCCCACATTTTAAAAAGATAGCACAGCAATAACAATCCATAGTGTGGTACAGAACAGAAAAGCCAGAGCACTTGTTTTTTAAATCGCTCTTCCTGCAGTGATTTAGAGGACAGAACTCAAACCCCAGTGCACTAGAGCAGCCATTTTGAAAAGAGCTTTGAAACAGACTTTAAAGTTATACATTGGCTCTCAAAAGTATTCACCCCCCTTGGACTTTTCCACATTTTATTGTGTTACAACATGGAATCAAAATGGATTTAATTAGGAGTTTTTGCCACTGATCAACACAAAAAAAGTCCATAATGTCAAAGTGAAAAATAAAAAATCTACAAATTGTTCTAAATTAATTACAAATACAAAACAGAAAATAATTGATTGCATAAGTATTCACCTCCTTTGCTATGACACACCTAAATAAGTTCTGGTGCAACCAAAGTCACATAATTAGTTGAATAGCATCCACCTGTGTGCAATTAAGGTGTTTCACATGATTTCAGGTTAAATACATCTGTCTCTGGGAGGTCCCACAGTTGGTTTGTACATTTCCTAATAAAAACTACATCATGAAGACGAAGGAACATTCAAAGCAAATCCGGAATAAGGTTCTTCAAATGCACCAATCAGGGGTAGGATATAAGAACATTTCCAAGGCATTGAATATCCCCTGGAGCACAGTAAAGTCCTTTATTAAGAAATGGAGAGAATATGGCACAACTGTGAATCTGTCTAGAACAGGCCGCCCTCAAAATCCAGACGAGAAGGGCAAGAGTCAGGGAAGCCACCAAGAGGCCTATGGCAATTCTAAAGGAGTTACAGTCTTCCATGGCTGAGCTGGGAGACACTGTGCATATGGCAACAATAGCCCAGGTGCTTCACAAAACTGGTCTTTATGGGAGAGTGGCAAAAAGAAAGCCATTGTTGAAAAAAAACTCACATCAAATCTCAGCTAGAGTTTGTCAGAAGGCATGTGGGAGACTCTGAGACCAAGTGGAAGAAGATTCTATGGTCTGATGAGACCAAAATAGAGCTTTTTGGCCTCAACGCTAAGCGCTATGTTTGGCGCAACCTAACACTGCACATCATCCTGAGAACACCATCCCTACCATGAAGCATGGTGGTGGCAGCATCATGCTATGGGGATGCTTCTCTGCGTCAGGGCCTGGAAAGCTCATGAAGATAGAGGGCAAAATGGATGCAGCAAAGTACAGAGAAATCCTGGAGGAAAACCTGCTTCATCTTCCAGCAGGACAATGACCCCAAACATACAGCCAAAGCCACACTGGAGTGGCTTAAAAACAAAAAGGTCAATGTCCTGGAGTGGCCCAGTCAAAGCCCGGACCTCAATCCAATTGAGAATATGTGGAAAGAGTTGAAAATTGCTGTTCACCAAAGGTCCCCATCCAACTTGACGGAGCTTGAGCAATTTTGCAAGAAGAATGGACAAAAATTGCAGTGTCCAAATGTTCAAAGCTGGTAGAGACTTACCCAAATAGACTCATGGCTGTAATTGCTGCCAAAGGTGCCTCTACCAAATATTGACTCAAGGGGGTGAATACTTATGCAATCAATTATTTTCTGTTTTGTATTTGTAATTAATTTAGAACAATTTGTAGATTTTTTATTTTTCACTTTGACATTATGGACTTTTTTTGTGTTGATCAGTGGCAAAAACTCCTAATTAAATCCATTTTGATTCCATGTTGTAACACAATAAAATGTGGAAAAGTCCAAGGGGGGTGAATACTTTTGAGAGCCACTTTAAGTTAAAAAGTTGTCAGGATGTTAACAATGAAAATAAATGACAGGTACGTTATTTAAACAATTGTAGCAACACGTGAGGACGTGTAATACTAGATTTTTCTGAACCCCGCTAACTTAAATCTTTTCAACAAAAAGGGTTTTTTCATGCATTATATATATATATATATATATATAGAGAGAGAGAGAGAGAGAGAGAGAGAGAGAGAGAGAGATTATTATTTTTTTTTTACAGAAACACTAGTTTTTGAAGCTATGTTGCATTATTTCAATACAGTACAGTTCCCACACATTGGTAAAAAAAAGCTCCCTTTACAAAATGACGTTAGGGTATTTATCAATCTTACAGTATGATAATACTGTAGATATACTTCCAATTAACAAACTGAATGTCACTAAAATAAAACACAGATTTAAATACAACAAGTAAAAAAAAAAAAGGTTAATTCCAACATCTACAGTCTGTCAGTTTTCATATTTAATAAGTGCTAGAGAAGATTAGACAGATGCTCAAGAGGATTCTAAAGAGCAAATAATCTGGATGCTTATATTGCAAGATGATGCAATGATAAAAGTGAGAGGTAATTTACACTCATGATGGCTCAATGACTTCCTTCCATTGGGACAAATGAGTTTAGCAAGACTACTGCAGTCAATAATGACTCCCTGTCACTGTAGTGTTTGAGTGGAAGAAGAGATATACGGGCAGTTTTCACAGATGAGGCTGCTGTATTGCATCCAGCTGCTTAGAATGATTTGTATTTTCTTTACGAAATGAATATGTTTAGCATAAATTGCACAGAACTTTGTAGATTTGTGGGTTTCAGTATAACATGGTGACACACAGAGTTTCCTGCTGCTGTCCGGCTCATCAACCAGTCACATCCATGCTGTGCAACCCCCGAGAACAGCAACACACATTCTCCCCACTCATTCACTCACTAATTCCCATGCTAAGTAACGGCGTGATCCATTCCCCTTACAATATGTGTAACGTAAGACACAAGACAAACTGAACAACAACAAGTCCTGCAACAAAGCAAATGTCCGGGTTGTTACTATATATTTTTAAATTTGAAAGTAAAAATATTTGAAAGCATGACGACCTTTATGTACAAAAATCTTCACTAATATACAATTGAACAATAACTGTTGAGTATTTATTTTCATGTCATACAGTATTAAATGGCAGTGTTTATATCTGATAGTGAAAAAAATAAATATCAGGATAAAGAAAAATGTCTAATGATTTATGTATTCATTTATTTCAATATTTATTTATTTATTTATTTATTTATTTGTTTGTTTGTTTGTTTGTTTGTTTTACTTTTACCAAATATATAGGCTATCCTTCAGCATAGCTGATTCTCAGAAATTAACGTTCCTTTTTGTCCAGTGGGGACCACAAATAGCGTTACTCTCATCAGCAGTATCGAGAGGAAACCATACTTCCTTGCGCCAATAGGGACCACAAAGAGCATTACACTGACAGGAAACCAGAATTTTTCAGAGATCAAGATCAGAATCTCAGAATGATGAGATGACTAAAAAAAAAATCTCCATCCAAAATGTATATAAAAAAAAATGCCCCTAGAATTCTCAGCTGGCTGACTTTCAAAATACTGCTTGTTTTTCTCAACTAATCGTGTGGCACTGACGGTATAACACAAAATGCTTGCAAACTGAAGGTTGTAGTTTCATAGTTTATATTACATAAATATTATATAAAATAAGATATATTTTTTGCAGGCAATTTTAAAACAGAAATAAATCATTTTATATAAGTGATATAGACGTCACAATAAGTGTGTTCCCTACTATATTTCCATGTTGACCAAACAAGTTAATTGTCATTAAACTCGGATGTCCTGTAATATACATATGCATGGATAAAAGTGTCTGGGGTCTGCAAAAATCTGCAAAATAATTGGAGAAAAAAAAGAGGAGGACATGTTTACCTTACTTTGGTGATTTATTTCTCTTGCTCTATGACAGTGTGACAAAGATGGCTGCAGGGAGGAACTCAGACCAGAGAGAAACACACAGACAGAGACGGTGGTGATGCTGAGCTGAGTGCAATGGCTGCACTCAGCGTTTATTAACAAAATAAAAAGGTTTACCAAACAGAACACAAAACAGGACACGGCACTACACGCCAAAATAAACAGACAGACAAAACGAACTACACAGACAAACACGGTGAGCTTCTTTTACTATTATTACTTTTAAATACCCTCCGTCTCCTAACCCGTTCTCCACTCACCGAACACCAACCCCCAGTGAGTGAAAACATGCAGCTTTTATGCAGTTGTACCGAGATTCGATTGCTAGTCAATCATTCAATTGGAATCTCGGTACAACTGCACGTGAATTAATTAAAGTGCAATTCCCCGTGCTCACATATTACTTTTTACTTGCACGTGATGTGATGTGCCATCCCCGTGCCTAAATACAAATATACAATTTACACACACGTGAAACACAGACCGCTTATATCCCGTGTACCAATGCCTATACACCAACATTTACACACAACACGTAACATATAACACACACAGGGGGGGCACTTTGCCACATATACCCCCCCTTGTGCAACGCACACATGGCCTCAACGGCCACCTCCCCCCTTAAATACCCAGCAGTCCAGGCAAAAGTCTCGGGCTGGGACGGGAGGCTTCAGTGGGCCCATGGCTGGAAATGCTGTCAGCTCCCCTGCCGGTAGTGGCACGGCTGACAGCATGCTGGTCCCGTCCTGCAGCGAAAAAGCTGCGGGGGCAGGTGGTCCCCCGACCTCCCCCTTCTTCATAGCCGGCAGCTCCCTCCTGTGGGGCTCCGGCCACAAGAACTCCTGCAGCGAAACTGCTGCTGGGGAAAGTGGTCTCCAGACCTCCTCCCCCTTCTTTGTGGCCGGCAGCTCCCCTTTCTGGGGCTCCGGCCACCGTACTCCCTGCGGAGGTACGGGCAGCAGAGGCAGCTCCAGCTCCTCTGCTCCTGGCGGTGGTGGAGGCAGAGGCAGCTCCAGCTCCTCTGCTCCTGGCGGTGGTGGAGGCAGAGGCAGCTCCAGCTCCTCTGCTCCTGGCGGTGGTGGAGGCAGAGGCAGCTCCAGCTCCTCTGCTCCTTGCGGTGGTGGTGGCAGAGGCAGCTCCAGCTCCTGCTCCTCTGCTCCTGGAGATGGTGGAGGCAGAGGCAGCTCCTGCTCCTCTGCTCCTTGCGGTGGTGGTGGCGGAGGCAGCAGCAGCTCCTGCTCCTCTGCTCCTTGCGGTGGTGGTGGCGGAGGCAGAGGCAGCTCCTGCTCCTCTGCTCCTGGAGATGGTGGAGGCAGAGGCAGCTCCTGCTCCTCTCCCTCGGGTGGTGGAGGCAGAGGCAGCTCCTGCTCCTCTCCCTCGGGTGGTGGTGGAGGCAGAGGCAGCTCCTGCTCCTCTCCCTCGGGTGGTGGTGGAGGCAGAGGCAGCTCCTGCTCCTCTCCCTCGGGTGGTGGTGGAGGCAGAGGCAGCTCCTGCTCCTCTCCCTCGGGTGGTGGAGGCAGAGGCAGCTCCTGCTCCTCTCCCTCGGGTGGTGGAGGCAGAGGCAACTCCTGCTCCTCTCCCTCGGGTGGTGGTGGAGGCAGAGGCAGCTCCTGCTCCTCTCCCTCGGGTGGTGGTGGAGGCAGAGGCAGCTCCTGCTCCTCTCCCTCGGGTGGTGGTGGAGGCGCTGCCGGCTCCTCCGACAGCGGGGGTAGGGCTGGTGGCGCTGCCGGCTCCTCCGACAGCGGGGGTAGAGCTGGTGGCGGGCGTCTCCGCTGGGCTCCCTTCAGCAGCAAAAACAGCGGCTGCTGTGGAGCCTGAGCTTCACGCCCTCGTCCCTCCCAAAAAAAAATAGGGGTTTGGGCCTTCAGCTCCTCCCCTCCGGACACATGACGCACCGACTCCTCCCTCTCGGGCCGTGGACGCACCGACTCCTCCCTCTCGGGCCGTGGACGCACCGACTCCTCCCTCTCGGGCCGTGGACGCACCGACTCCTCCCTTTTGGGACGTGGACGCACCGACTCCTCCCTCTTGGGACGTGGACGCACCGACTCCTCCCTCTTGGGCTGTGGACGTTCGGGCTCCTCCCACTCGGGCTGTGGACATTCGGGCTCCTCCCACGTAGGCGCAGGACGTTCGGGCTCCTCCCACTCAGGCGCAGGACGTTCGGGCTCCTCCCACTCAGGCGCAGGACGTTCGGGCTCCTCCCACTCAGGCGCAGGACGTTCGGGCTCCTCCTCCCCTGGCTCCTGCTCTGGGCAGTCCTCGTCCTCATGCCCATATGCAATGCACATGGTGCACCACCTTGGCTCCCTCTGCTTCCTCCTCATTTTTCCCCCTCTCTGCCTCCTTCTGCTCACCTTCCTCCTTTGGGCTGGTTCCTCCTCCTCTTCCTGGAAGGGGCAGACAGCCACCGTGTGCCCATACACCCCGCAGGCAAGGCACCAACCTTGGTCCTCCAACCTGCCGAGGAGATCCTCCAGCTCACTGCAGCCGTCTCTCCAGTTCCAGCCTTCCATTTTTTTTTTTTTTTTTTTTTTTTTTATTTACTTTTCCACAAAAAAAAAAACTGCGGTTCCCGCTCTGGCCTGAGCCCTGGAGGCGCTGTTGTCCCGGTTCTGACACCACGTGTGACAAAGATGGCTGCAGGGAGGAACTCAGACCAGAGAGAAACACACAGATAGAGACGGTGGTGATGCTGAGCTGAGTGCAATGGCTGCACTCAGCGTTTATTAACAAAATAAAAAGGTTTACCAAACAGAACACAAAACAGGACACGGCACTACACGCCAAAATAAACAGACAGACAAAACGAACTACACAGACAAACACGGTGAGCTTCTTTTACTATTATTACTTTTAAATACCCTCCGTCTCCTAACCCGTTCTCCACTCACCGAACACCAACCCCCAGTGAGTGAAAACATGCAGCTTTTATGCAGTTGTACCGAGATTCGATTGCTAGTCAATCATTCAATTGGAATCTCGGTACAACTGCACGTGAATTAATTAAAGTGCAATTCCCCGTGCTCACATATTACTTTTTACTTGCACGTGATGTGATGTGCCATCCCCGTGCCTAAATACAAATATACAATTTACACACACGTGAAACACAGACCGCTTATATCCCGTGTACCAATGCCTATACACCAACATTTACACACAACACGTAACATATAACACACACAGGGGGGGCACTTTGCCACAGACAGGTATTGACTTTTTTCTACATTTCACCTCAGAGTGTTGGGAACTACAAATTAAATGTGAGATGGTGTTTTTGGCTCATTTACTTTTGCTGCGTCAGTACCCTGAAAACACGTAAACTATCCTTGCTGTATAGAGAGTCTCTGGCAGGTCTCGCTGATAACTTGGCGAGAGGAACCACTGTTCCTCTCAATATTTTAAATTCAACATCTTTTTAAAACATTATTTTATTTCAATATGCGTATGGAAAGCCCAGCCACTGCATCCTTCTCTCTCCCCTGCCTGCTCCAACCCAGCTATGATGCACAGGAACATGGTATCCGTCATGCTTGCTGGTGACTCAGAATGTCCTTAGCTACTAGCATCATAGTCCTGCATAGTTGCAAGTTTTGAAAGCTGAGTTGTGTAATACCAAAAAAAAAAAAAACATTAGACACCCTACTACAGCCAGAGCACTAACCTCAATTGCTTGTGCTGGTTTTATCCCATTTTCTTTTCAGTTCTGGATTGCAGGGAAAGACTTGGAAATAATTATAAAGCTGTCTCAGTGCTGAAATTCATCAAAAGAAAAGAGTGCTTTTGATGTTGTGTATATTTTCAGGATTTGCTGTTTGATTTCACATTTATAGGCATGTAGAGATGTTGAGGATAAGGTATAATCTACAAAAACAAGAACAAGCATTAGAGGTTCTCCTGCACAGTCTGTTGTACTCCTTTCTATAAGCAAATCTTATAATCGCTTACAATTAAAACATTTACTGTTCAGCTCGTTCAGCTTTCTTTGCAGCTTAAAATCATTTAGCTTTCTTACTGTGAGTCCAGGCTCATATTACCATTTTAAAAGTCACTTTAAATGTAATGAATATGACAAAGTTTGTTATTAGTCAAAAGATCCAACCATTACATCTCCAGGGTAATCAGTGGCAAAATAGATAGGGGGCATGCAAACAACCAGCTTTAAAAACCATACAATAAAATAGAAAGGGGCATGCAAACAACCAGCTTTAAAAACCATACAATAAAATAGAAAGGGGCATGCAAACAACCAGCTTTAAAAACCATACAATAAAATAGAAAGGGGCATGCAAACAACCAGCTTTAAAAACCATACAATAAAATAGAAAGGGGCATGCAAACAACCAGCTTTAAAAACCATACAATAAAATAGAAAGGGGCATGCAAACAACCAGCTTTAAAAACCATACAATAAAATAGAAAGGGGCATGCAAACAACCAGCTTTAAAAACCATACAATAAAATAGAAAGGGGCATGCAAACAACCAGCTTTAAAAACCATACAATAAAATAGAAAGGGGCATGCAAACAACCAGCTTTAAAAACCATACAATAAAATAGAAAGGGGCATGCAAACAACCAGCTTTAAAAACCATACAATAAAATAGAAAGGGGCATGCAAACAACCAGCTTTAAAAACCATACAATAAAATAGAAAGGGGCATGCAAACAACTGGATTTAAAAACCATACAATAAAATAGAAAGGGGCATGCAAACAACCAGCTTTAAAAACCATACAATAAAATAGAAAGGGGCATGCAAACAACTGGATTTAAAAACCATACAATAAAATAGAAAGGGGCATGCAAACAACCAGCTTTAAAAACCATACAATAAAATAGAAAGGGGCATGCAATATTCATGAATGTATATTCATATTCCATATAATTGTTAAATCCATAGGATTCATACCATCTTACAGAGCACAACTGGCCCTTTCTGGTATTTATTAAAAAATGTTTCCAGCATGCTGTTAACACTCAATGTGTTAACGATTGTCTGGCCCCCAGAGTAATCAGTGCCCCTGTACAAAGTGCCCACGAGGAAAAATTGGAACAATAATCTATTATCCTGATATTGACTGTAATTTGTTTTCTTGTACAGCAAAATGTATTATCGATAATCGTATTATCACTGATAATCTTGTGTCTGACAGTCACTAGAGCTAAAAAGCACCTGGGCCCTTACTACTGTAATGAGTTGGCATCTCAGCCCATTCAATTAAATGGAAAGATAAGGGCTGGACCTGAACTACAAACCATGTGGCCCAAAGATGAACATCTTATTTTAGGTACAACTTAGATATTTTATGTACTGTAGCACTGTTTTTCCACACAAACACACTTAAAAAAAACATTAAAACTGAATCATTGTGCAAGCTCTTGCTATTTAATATTATTATTATTATTATTATTATTATTATTATTATTATTATTATTTATTTCTTAGCAGACACCCTTATCCAGGGCGACTTACAGTCGTAAACAAAAATACATTTCAAGAATCACAGAACAAGTAATAATACAATTAAGAGCAAGATAAATACAATGACTTTGGTTCTAGCAAGTACAAGTATGACAAAATACGATTCAATAACGGAGCAGATAACAGTGTCAGTGATAGTTACATCACGATATAATTAAATACAAAATACTCCAGATTAAATAGCACTTGACAGATTACAGTACTCTAAAGTACAGGATTAAATGCAGTAAAATAGGGGGCAGATAAGAGCAAGTAAAGCGCATTTAAGGAAGAGTGATAACACTATGTAACACAATTTTTGTTCCTGGGTAGTAAGTGTTATTTCCTAATTGCTTATGCCTCAAAAGTATAGAAAATGGCTATTATTCCCCACAAACTTTGCTTTTGTGACCAGGACAGTGATATTTTGAAATTTACCTATTTCCAATGAGAAAACGGGCAAATTTGTGTCTTTTCGTTCACATAAAGTCAGAAAAAAACAACATATGAATCCAAATTAACATGTATTTATACTAAAGTAATACAAAAATGACTACAAAAGATTTAGAAGTGAGTAGTTTTTCGAGATTTACGATTATACTGTAAATCACTTTCACGAATCAGCCCCCAAATGTAGTCTCCCATCATGTTCTCGTTATACTGTCCTTGGTAGCGGCGTTCAAAGTCCAGTATATCCTGGTGGAAGCGCTCGCCTTGCTCCTCCGAGTACGCTCCCATGTTCTCCTTGAATTTATCAAGATGAGCATCAAGGATATGGACTTTGAGGGACATCCTACAGCCCATTGTGCCGTAGTTCTTCACCAGAGTCTCAACCAGCTCCACATAGTTTTCGGCCTTGTGATTGCCCAGGAAGCACGGAACCACTGCGACAAAGCTGTTCCAAGCCGCTTTCTCCTTACTAGTGAGCTTCTTGGGGAATTCATTGCACTCCAGGATCTTCTTTATCTGTGGTCCGACGAAGACACCGGCTTTGACCTTTGCCTCAGACAGCTTAGGGAAGAAGTCTTGAAGGTACTTGAAGGCTGCCGACTCCTTATCTAGAGCTCTGACAAATTCTTTCATAAGCCCCAATTTGATGTGCAGTGGTGGCATCAGCACCTTCCGGGGGTCCACCAGTGGCTCCCACTTGACGTTGTTCCTCCCCACAGAGAACTCGGTCCGCTGTGGCCAGTCCCGCCTGTGGTAGTGCGCCTTGGTGTCCCTGCTGTCCCAAAGGCAAAGATAGCAGGGAAACTTGGTAAAACCGCCTTGGAGACTGTCACAAAGACGGCCAGAGTGGGTGGTGTCAGACCAGACAGGAATACACAGACAGAGACGGTGGTGATGATGAGCTGAGTGCAATGGCTGCACTCAGCGTTTATTAACAAATAAAAGGGTTGTAAACAGCACAAAACACAGGACACGGCACTTGTAGCCAAAATAAACAGACGAACAAAACGACTAACACTAAACAAACGGTGCACAGACAGACGAACAAAACACGGTGAGCAGATAACACTAATATTTACGTTCTTATTTTACGTTTCTCCTTCTCTCTCTCCCGTTCTCCACTCACCGAACACCTAACCCCGACTGAGTGAAAATGTGCATCTATATATACTGTTGTGCTGGGATTCAATTACTAATTAATTATTCACTTAAATCCCAGCACGTGAATTAATTCTGTGCAACCCCGTGCTCACATATTATATTTTAAATGCACGTGCGTGATGTGCAATCCCGTGCCTAAATATAATTATACACTTTAAACACACGTGAAACACAGACCCGTTTATATCCCGTGTACCAATCTATACACCAACATTAACATACGCACGCATATATACAACACAGAACACACAAATGCACACAGGGGCGGGGCACTTTGCCACATATACCCCCCCTTGTGCGCAGCACACATGGCCTCAACGGCCACCTCCCCCCTTAAAAACCCAGCAGTCCAGAACAAAGTCTCGGGCTGGGAAGGGAGGCTTCAGTAGGCCCTTGGCTGGCAATGCTGTCAGCACCCCTGCCGGTAGTGGCACGGCTGACAGCCTGTTGGTCCCGTCCTGCAGCGAAAAAGCTGCGGGGGCAGGTGGTCCCCCGACCTCCCCCTTCTTCGTAGCCGGCAGCTCCCTCCTGTGGGGCTCCGGCCACAAGAACTCCTGCAGCGAAACTGCTGCTGGGGAAAGTGGTCTCCAGACCTCCTCCCCCTTCTTCGTGGCCGGCAGCTCCCCTTTCTGGGGCTCCGGCCACCGTACTCCCTGCGGAGGTACGGGCAGCAGAGGCAGCTCCTGCTCCTCTGCTCCGGGCGGTGGTGGAGGCAGAGGCAGCTCCAGCTCCTCTGCTCCTGGCGGTGGTGGAGGCAGAGGCAGCTCCAGCTCCTCTGCTCCTGGCGGTGGTGGAGGCAGAGGCAGCTCCAGCTCCTCTGCTCCTTGCGGTGGTGGTGGTGGAGGCAGAGGCAGCTCCTGCTCCTCTGCTCCTGGAGGTGGTGGAGGCAGAGGCAGCTCCTGCTCCTCTGCTCCTTGCGGTGGTGGTGGCGGAGGCAGAGGCAGCTCCTGCTCCTCTGCTCCTTGCGGTGGTGGTGGCGGAGGCAGAGGCAGCTCCTGCTCCTCTGCTCCTGGAGGTGGTGGAGGCAGAGGCAGCTCCTGCTCCTCTGCTCCTTGCGGTGGTGGTGGCGGAGGCAGAGGCAGCTCCTGCTCCTCTGCTCCTTGCGGTGGTGGTGGCGGAGGCAGAGGCAGCTCCTGCTCCTCTGCTCCTGGAGGTGGTGGAGGCAGAGGCAGCTCCTGCTCCTCTGCTCCTGGAGGTGGTGGAGGTAGAGGCAGCTCCAGCTCCTCTGCTCCTGGCGGTGCTGGCTCCCTCTGCTGTGGCGGCTGGGCATGTGCACGCCGTGCTGCCTTCAGCAGCATAGCGAGAGGCTGCTGGGGGACACCAGCATCCTGCTCTTCTCCCCCCCAAACATTTTCAGGGGGTTGAGCCTGTAACTCCTCCCCTTCTGGCTCTTGGGGCTGAACCAGCAGGCATTTTCCCTCTGCTGGTGGCTTGGGTCCCAGGGCTGTGGAAGCCCCGACTTGCCTCCCTTTGGGCTGTGGACGCCCCGACTCCTCCCTTTTGGGCTGTGGACGCCCCGACTCCTCCCTGTTGGGCTGTGGACGCCCCGACTCCTCCCTGTTGGGCTGTGGACGCCCCGACTCCTCCCTGTTGGGCTGTGGACGCCCCGACTCCTCCCTGTTGGGCTGTGGACGCCCCGACTCCTCCCTGTTGGGCTGTGGACGTTCGGGCTCCCCCCACTCAGGCGTAGGACGTTCGGGCTCCTCCCACTCAGGCGTAGGACGTTCGGGCTCCTCCCACTCAGGCGTAGGACGTTCGGGCTCCTCCCACTCAGGCGTAGGACGTTCGGGCTCCTCCCACTCAGGCGTAGGACATTCGGGCTCCTCCCACTCAGGCGTAGGACATTCGGGCTCCTCCCACTCAGGCGTAGGACATTCGGGCTCCTTCCGCTTGGGCTCCTCCCATTTGGGCTGTGGATGCTCAGGCTCCTCCCATTTGGGCTGTGGAGGCAAAACCAGCAGGCATTCACCCTCTGCTGGTGGAGATGGGGACAGCAGGTACTCACCCTCTGCTGGTGGAGATGGGGACAGCAGGTACTCACCCTCTGCTGGTGGAGATGGGGACAGCAGGTACTCCTCTGCTGGTGGTCCTGCTACCTGGGCTGCTGTTCCATTTATGGTTGCCTCCAGGTAGTTGAGGACAAACTCCACACCCTCCTCCAAGGTGTTTGGGGTGTGTTCCTGCTGATATGCCTCCCATCTCTCACTGTCCATCATCCACAGGACCCGGACGACTATGGGCAGAGACTGGGCCTCCAGCCCAGCATTCTCCAGGAACCAGCCCCGCAGTTTGATGGCGTCTTCTGCCATTGATTTTTTTTTTTTTTTTGTTTTTTTCCCCCAAAACAATATTTGTAATCTTTTTTTTTTTTTTTTTTTTTTTTTTAATCCAGACCCCTCCTGGTCTGACGCTTGGAGGCGCGGCTATCCCACGAAGACACCACGTGTCACAAAGACGGCCAGAGTGGGTGGCGTCAGACCAGACAGGAATACACAGACAGAGACGGTGGTGATGATGAGCTGAGTGCAATGGCTGCACTCAGCGTTTATTAACAAATAAAAGGGTTGTAAACAGCACAAAACACAGGACACGGCACTTGTAGCCAAAATAAACAGACGAACAAAACGACTAACACTAAACAAACGGTGCACAGACAGACGAACAAAACACGGTGAGCAGATAACACTAATATTTACGTTCTTATTTTACGTTTCTCCTTCTCTCTCTCCCGTTCTCCACTCACCGAACACCTAACCCCGACTGAGTGAAAATGTGCATCTATATATACTGTTGTGCTGGGATTCAATTACTAATTAATTATTCACTTGAATCCCAGCACGTGAATTAATTCTGTGCAACCCCGTGCTCACATATTATATTTTAAATGCACGTGCGTGATGTGCAATCCCGTGCCTAAATATAATTATACACTTTAAACACACGTGAAACACAGACCCGTTTATATCCCGTGTACCAATCTATACACCAACATTAACATACGCACGCATATATACAACACAGAACACACAAATGCACACAGGGGCGGGGCACTTTGCCACAGAGACCCATCAGGAATGCCACCATTTTGAAGTCTCCTATGACCTTGATGCCATCTCAGAAAAATGCAGATATGTATCCACTTAGGCAGCTGGAACTAAACTGAACTGGTGGGCTTAAGGCCCCTGTATTTATACTACTATTTATATTACTGGAAAGTTCTAGAAAGTTCTAGAAGTTACTCCAAGTTTACTCAGAACTGAATCTATCTGGAATGTTCTGGAAAATAGGTAAGTTTCAAAATATCACTGTCCTGGTCACAAAAGCAAAGTTTGTGGGGAATAATAGACATTTTCTATACTTTTGAGGTATAAGCAATTAGGAAATAACACTTACTACCCAGGAACAAAAAAAAAAAAAAAATTGTTACACAGTGTAAGTGTCCAGGGGGATAAAAAGAGGAGTTCTACAGGTGCTGTCTGAAGAGGTGAGTCTTGAGGAGGCGCCGGAAGGTGGTCAGGGACTGGGCAGTCCTGACATCTGTAGGAAGGTCATTCCACCACTGCGGGGCGAGGGTGGAGAAGGAGCGGGCTCTGGAGGCTGGGGAGCGTAAAGGAGGTAGAGCCAGTCTTCTAGTGCAAGCGGAGCGGAGAGGTCGAGTGGGGGTGTAGGGTGAGATGAGGGTCTGGAGGTAGCTGCAGTCTGCAGTCTGCAGTCTGGTCAAGGCATCTGTAGGCTAGTACAAGAGTCTTGAACTGGATGCGAGCGGTGATCGGGAGCCAGTGGAGTGAGCGGAGCAGTGGAGTTGCGTGGGAGAAGCGAGGCAGAGAGAACACCAGGCGAGCAGCGGAGTTCTGGATGAGCTGGAGCGGACGGGTGGCGGACAAAGGGAGGCCAGCCAGGAGGGAGTTGCAGTAGTCTAGGCGGGAGAGTACCAAGGCCTGGACCAGGAGATGGGTGGCGTAGTTGGTGAGGAAGGGTCGGATTCTTCGTATGTTGCTCAGGAAGAATCGGCAAGTGCGTGCCAGAGTGGAGATGTGCTGGGAATCAGAGAGGCACGGGTCCAGGGTGACTCCGAGGTTCTTAGCGGAGGAGGAGGGAGAGAGTGTGGTAGATTCCAGAGGAACGGAGATAGAGAGATCAGAGGAGGGGGAGGAGGGAAAGAACAGGAGGTCAGATTTAGAGAGGTTGAGTTTGAGGTGATGCGAGTGCATCCAGGAGGAGATAGCAGAGAGAGGTAGAGATACGGGAGGGGATGGTGGAGTCAGAGGTGGGGAAGGAGAGGAAAATCTGAGCATCATCAGGTATGAGAAACCATAGGATGCTATGAGGGGGCCCAGGGAGCGGGTGTAGAGAGAGAACAGGAGAGGACCCAAGACTGACCCTTGGGGGACTCCTGGTGAGAGAGGGTGAGGTGTGGAGGTTGCTCCAAGCCAGGTTACCTGGTAAGTGCGGTTGGAGAGGTAGGAGGAGAACCAGGCCAGAGCAGTGCCAGACATTCCCAGGTCAGCGAGAGAGGATAGCAGAATAGAGTGATCGACAGTGTCAAAGGCAACAGAGAGGTCGAGGAGAATTCGGACAGAGGAGAGAGAGAGGCAGCTCGGGCAGAGTTTAGTGAGTTGGTGACAGACAGGACGGAGGTTTCAGTGGAGTGAGCAGAGCGGAAGCCAGATTGGAGAGGGTCCAGCAGAGAGTGGTTGGACAGGAAAGCAGAGAGCTGGCGGTGTACAGCCCGCTCGTGGGTTTTGCAGAGGAAGGGTAGGAGGGAGACAGGGTGGTAGCTCTGGAGGGAGGTGGGGTCGAGGGTAGGTTTTTTTGAGGAGGGGAGTGATAGAGGCTTTTTTGAAGGCAGAGGGAAAGAGACCAGAAAGGAGAGAGGTGTTGAGAAGGGAGGAGATGAAGGGAGCAGCAGCATACCTCTATACGCCATGTGTTGTTTTAATTGCTCAAAAGCTTGTGACAAGGCAAATTAAATCTTTGAGTTTGATCTCTCCATACCAGGCTGGCTTCAGATCAAGAAATTATACAAAAAAAATATATATTGATCATGCCCCCCCCCCACTGCCTCTGAATCAGGATGTGATACGTGCTGTTTTTCATAGACGCCACAGAAACATTTTGATCTGGCAAACAACTCCTGTTCTATTGGATGTATTTCTGGTTAAAGGTGTAGTGAGATTAACCTGTGGGGCAAATATTAGATCTGTGGAAAAATCAGCCAGAAAGTACATCAATACAGTATTCATGCATTTTACCTTTTTTCAGCTTGATGAAAGAAAAACTCTGTTCTAGTACATGCCCTCTGAACAATGTCTGTCAATGTAGACCAAGTCTGCTTCCTCACTGTCCTATACATTCATAATATCTATTTAAATTTAGTATAGAAAATGGCAGAGTATAGTGTTTGCGGTCACTTAGCGGCAATACAGTAACCAATACAGCCCACTGTCCTCTCTTCCCTAACAAAGCCAGGAGGCTTTGAATAACCTTTATAAACAAACTGTGAACAAGTTATTGAACAAACAGCATGATCAGCATTAAGGCTACTTGATATATTTAACTACTAATATATATATATATATATATATATATATATATATATATATATATATATATATATATATATATATATATTTATTAAAATTGTTTATTTTACTTTCACTAATTTTAGGACCTAACAGTAACTTAGGGCTCCTGATTTTCCATTCTTGGGAATGGCAAATTCCGTTTTTCAAAATGATCAATTCCATTTTTAACAATTTATTAAGAATTAACAACGTAATTTGAACATTAAATAACATTTTTACATTAAAAATCAATTGAATTCATTTTTTTATTAAGTCCCTGAGATATTGTTCATCTCCAGTTCAAGACTCTTGTACTAGCCTACAGATGCCTTGACCAGACTGCACCCAGCTACCTCCAGACCCTCATCTCTCCCTACACCCCCACTCGACCTCTCCGCTCCTCCTGCACTAGAAGACTGGCTCTACCTCCTCTACGCTCCCCTGCCTCCAGAGCCCGCTCCTTCTGCACCCTCGCCCCGCAGTGGTGGAATGACCTTCCTACAGATGTCAGGACTGCCCAGTCTCTGACCACATTACAGCGCCTCCTCAAGACTCACCTCTTCAGAAAGCACCTGTAGAACTCCTCTGTTCTTCGCTTGGGACACTTATCACCCTTCCTTAAATGTGCTTTACTTGCTCTTATCTGCCCCCTATTTTACTGCATTTAATCCTGTACTTCAGAGTACTGTAATCTGCCAAGTGTTTAATCTGTAGTATTTTGTATTTAATCATATCCTGATGTAACTATCACTGACACTTATCTGCTGTATCATTGAATTGTATTTTGTCACACTTGTACTTGCTTGAACCAAAGTCATTGTATTTATCTTGCTCTTAATTGCATTATCACTTGTACTGTGATACTTGAAATGTATTTGCTTTCGATTGTAAGTCGCCCTGGATAAGGGCGTCTGCTAAGAAATAAATAATAATAATAATAGTAGTTTTCAGGAAAAATCTTTCTTAAAGCAGTCCACTAGTAACAATGTACTTTAGGTCAGTCAACAAATAAAGGTGTTTTGAAAAAACACCTTATTGCTGGCATTACAATATATAGACTAGTCGAAAATGAGGGGCATTGTTACAAAAATATACAGTTTTCATAAAATGACAAATGAAATACAATGTTCAGGACACTTCTCTCCCATCTGTAGTTTCATCTGCAACGCAGACTGCTTTATTCTGTACTTGCTGTAAAGCTGCTTGCATGTGTTTCTCGTATACCCTGGACAGATAGAGTTGCTTTAGTTAGAGCAGGGCTCTTCAACGAGTTTTTTAAATTTAAGGGGGCCAGATTGGAAAAAAAGTTAGGAGTAGGCGGGCCAGAGTATTTTACTCTGCACATTTTTAAGCAATAATAAATATTATATAACTTAATGTTCACATATTGAACAAGACTTACACATTTTACCATATGAATAGTACTTTAATAATAGTGTGAGAATTTAATAGAGTATCATCACAAACATTTTAAAATGTATGTGACATATTAATAGTATAACTGTTAAGAGATCAGCGCTTCTACTTTTGAGCTTCTAACTACTGTGCCCTCTGGATACGTATTTCCAAAAGCTTGTTTGATTTCAGAATGCCTTTTCATATTGTATTCCTTAACTACTGACACACATTCATTGTACAATAAACACACTGGCTTTGCGTTTGGTACAGTTGGTAAAATAAATATGTATTTATTGGTCCACTCATTGTTGAATCTACAATTGTCACCATTTTCTGTTCTTACTACAGTAGCTAGAGTAGAGAGAGCCATGTTATAGCAACACAGCAAAACTAAAAACTACTAGTATGTAGTAGTATTATTAAGGAATTAATGATAAATTAGAAATAAGTTATAAAACTAAATTTTGCAATAATAACTAAATAAATGAATACATAAATTCAATTAAGTTTTTTGACAATCATTTTTTTCAGGTACTTTTTTAATTTATCTGTATATACAACTCCAAAATTATTCCACAGAATAGAACTCTCACTAAACAGCTAGTTGCTTTTTTAAACAACAGGACTCAAACAGCACACAGTCAGCTCTGCAACACAGATACACAGTCCATCAGCGTAACACCCACAGAACCACCTGTTTTCTCGTTATCCAATGATCCCAATAAACATACACAAATGTTTTATACACGCATCATCGCTGGGCTTTTGGATAGTGTAGTTTTCAAAACAATCCATTATTTGTTATAGGAGAATAACAGCGGTAAAAGACTGTTTGCACAATTTGTTTTTTTTTTGTTAGGTTTTTTTTTTATAAGGTGCAGTTGCAAAGCAGAATTCCATTCTCAAAATGCCAATTCCGTTCCCAATGCCTAATTCCATGATTCCGTCCATGATTCCGCGATCGTGGAAAATCAGTAGCCCTAGTAACTTAAATACTGAAACTTCCTCAAGAACCTGCACTCAACTTCTAATTGAATAATAAAAAGTTAACAAATAATTGCTTTTGTGTGTGAGGTGCCTGAACTGAAGAACAGCTTTAAGCACTGAGATATTATTTAAGCTACTGGAAATACCCACAATGCAACATCATCCACCGCTGGGATAATGAAGCCTGAAGGCTATCAGACCACATTTGGAATTCTGAGCAAACCGCATTACTCATGGAAACATTTCTATTCATTAGCAGTAAAAACTAGTGCATAAAATCACGAAAAAAACTAACACTTTTTTATGTATCCATTTTCTAATAGCAATAGAACCCTCATAAGAGGGCTTTACCATCTGGTAAGGCCCTTCTTGCTATGTTAAACGCCTCGCCTTCGTCTCGGTCATTTAGCGGCACACAGCGGGCCTTACCAGACCTTAAAGCTCTCTTCTTCTGGTCCTGTTGCTTAAAGAGAGACCCTTCTGCCAGTCAGCTTGGATGGCATCCAATAATCTTTATTATTGATTCAATTAAATTGTTGTTTCTTGCAATGTTTCTGGTCCCGTTCCTTGGCTATATTAATGAAGTTAGTTCAGGCAGTATCTCATTGAAGTTGCCAAGGTCATCTTGAATCAGTGTATTTCAGCACTTTTCTCATTTGCTTTTAACAGGATACCAAAAAAAAATTGCTACATTGTGCCACATATAGAAAGCTGTCAGCCTGCAACATAATGGTATGGTGGCTGTGTTCATTGACTACTCTATTTGTCTTTTATAGCCGATTCATATGACAGAGGAGAAAAATGATTCCATATCTCAAAGAGCCTTTCCAATAGCATTGTATATTTTCTATTTTTTATTATACAATAAGTTGTGTGAAGGCTTGTGCAGTACTTGTACCTTCTCAGATAACCAAAGAATATAATCTGTTATTTTGACTATTTCTACCATTAATAACTACAATTTCAGTAAATTGGGCTTGCATGGTCGACGCTTCTGGAACCCGTTTGTGTGCCTTGAACTTGATACAGTAGCACACTGGTACTGACGTGGTAACTTGGCGCTGCATTTATTGGTTTAAGTCACTGCTGCTGTACAGTATGTTGAAATAGGGACACTTTTTTGAAGTTGACCAAACAAAGCCTTGCCATGCCTGCTGCTGTGTCAGCACTTGATGCACTGGGTTTGGCCTTGGCTCTACCTTGCAGCAATGTTGACCTCCATATTAGTTATCAATGCTATAGGGCCGGGGTGGTCAACCCTGGTCCTGGTGCTCCACAGCCTTGCAGGTTTTCTGGGTATCTTTAAATCATCAATGGCATTTGTGCTGCCTAATTAAGAAAATAATTGATTCAATGAAGTAATTGAGAACTCAGCTGGAAAGAAAACCAGAAGACCCTGTGGCTCTCCAGGACCAGGCTTGGTCACCCCTGCTGTAGGGTTTGTATAGTCTACTCTACAGCCATGGCAAAAAGCTTTGCATCGCCCTGTAGAATTAACTCATGAAGCTGAATAATATCACCTTGTATTGAACGGAACCCTATACTGCGTTCAATGTAAAATGAATTACTACTTCTAGTTCAAGTGAAGTACAATATTGTACTGCTTCTACCAGCTCCTGGGCGATATTTAAGCACCCCCGCACACAACATGAATGTACAGCTGTGGTCAAAAGTTTTACATCACCCTGTAGAATTAACACATTTTGCTTCATAAGGTCGAAGGAAACTGTCAGAATTCTCGCATGTACTCTTTATTTATAAATATACTCTGAGCACACTCTTAAACTCAGGGGAGACGTTCAGGAGGACGTTAAGATGTTTCGGACTCCTGTAAGTGGATCGTTCATGCACTGGGCTTGCAGCATATCCAGATGACTTTTAATAATCAAGAAAATCACACAGACTCATTTAATTTGAAGTTTTAACGAATCAGAGCAGTAGCAGTACTCCTTCGGTTTATTAAAGCAGTGTGGAGTAGTGGTTAGGGCTCTGGACTCTTGACCGGAGGGTTGTGGGTTCAATCCCCAGTGGGGGACACTGCTGTTGTACCCTTGAGCAAGGTACTTTACCTAGATTGCTCCAGTAAAAACCCAACTGTATAAATGGGTAATTGTATGTAAAATAATGTGATATCTGTATCATGTATAATGTGATATCTTGTAACAATTGTAAGTCGCCCTGGATAAGGGCGTCTGCTAAGAAATAAATAATAATAATAAAATAAATGCTTAAAAATGGATTGAGTAGTTACAGACTACTTCGAATCCCAGCTGACAGGCAGCCTGGGTGTTTCCAGTGCCTTTACAGGTTTAACAGCATTAGTACTTCAATACAGTAATACAAATATGGTTATCGTATATTTAGCTCTTAGGCTATAAAATGCAAAAAGCTAAAAATGCCCACTGCTAAATTTTTGAACATTCAATATACAGGTAGTGGACAAAAAAATGGAAACACAAATGTAAAGTCACTTAATAGGGCATTGGGCCACTATGGTATCCTGCTCTGTGGAGTTCTCAGTGGACCATTTTTTGATGAAACTGGCTGCTCATGCCCCAGGTTGAAATTTGCAGTCAATTGATCTGCAGTTGCTCGCCTGTTTTGCCTTGCACTTCGAATTAATGATATCATGATCCTGTAGTATGCGCTTCCGCCCACTGTTGCCCTTTGCTGATGATGTCTTTCCCTCGGAGTTCCATGCCGACATCAGCTTAGACACCGTTGCTCGTGAAACATCAGCAAGTTGAGCTGTCTTGGTCACTGAAGCTCCTGCCAAACGCACCCCAACAATCACCCTTCTTTCAAAGTCACTGAGGTCTCCTCTTGCAGCCATAATTATAGGGAACCAGGCCTGTCCAGCATTTTTATACGTGACCCTAAGCATGCTGGGATGTTATTTGCTTAATTAACACATGAGCCATACCTGTGTGGAAGCCCTTGCTTTCGATATACTTGGTGTCCCTCATTTACCCAGGTGTTTCCATTTTTTTGTCCACTACCTGTATTTCACTCTCTTAAGACTAAAACATAATTTCTAAACCTTATAGCAATGCATCCATATAAGAGATATTAAATTAAAATATATGCTTACCTTCCAGTATATGGAAGTGTAGTGTAGGATTGTGACAGAAATACAATGAGTTCTGGTGATAAATCTTCCTCCCGACCTGTGAGGGCGCTAAAGAACGGGAGGAGAAGTATCTGGAAGGGCTGGCCTGACAGTTCGTTTCCGGGACCGGGAAGTGGGTCAGCCTGGAAGGAAGCGAGACTCTGTTGTAAGACCGTATTGATTTGACAGGTAAACGAGGGGCAGCTGCAAGTAATAAGGCAGCTGCAACCGTTTACCTAGATATCATGCGGGATTACATATAGGGGCCAGGGTAACGCTGTTCTTTTCCTTCGTTTGGGTTAAGCGTTTGGAGAGAGAAGGATCGAGAGAGGAGCTCTCGTTGTTAAAAAGTTAAATAAGAGAAATAATTACATGTTGTGTTTTGTTGTGTTTGTCTGTGTAATTGTCTGTGTTTTTCACCACCAGACAGTTAAAGCACTACTCCGGAGCTGTCTCCAAGGGTCAGCACTGTCTGGAGCACCACTGCACACCGCACTATCTGTGTTTAAACAAAAGCACCATCATGACTGCACTCACCCAGGACTGGTGACCGTCTGTTCGTTTTGTTCGGGACTGTGCCCTGTTTATTGTTATCCCCGTGCGTTACACATTGTTTTCGGTCACCAGACCTGGAAAAGAAATAAAGCACTTTTTTCACTGGAATACCGTTGTCTGCTTGTCACTCCTGCACCGCATCACCGCTACACCTGTTCCCCTTATCAGCCACTTTACCACACGTGGTGTCAGAGCACGGGACTATGGACCGCAACGCGCTGGCGGAGCTGCTGCGTTGCGGTGAGCTGCTGCTGCGTTGCTGCTGCGTTGCTGCTGAGACGCGACGCAGAGGAGAGAAGGAGGGAGGAGCGCTACACGGCGCTTATTGAACGGGTAGGGCTGGCCGTTGCCGCAGCGACAACCCCTACCACAACACCGCTGATGTCGCCCCCGAAGTCACGGGCAATGAAGATGTCGGCGGAGGATGACCCGGAGGCGTATTTGGTGGCGTTCGAGCGGCTGGCTACCGCGGCGGCTTGGCCGTGGGAGTTTTGGGCCAGCCAGTTGGGACCCTGCCTGATTGGGGAGGCTCAGGCAGCCTACCAAGCAATGAGTGATCATCACGCCACCGAGTACGACCTGGTCAAGCAGGCTATCCTCCGTCGCCTGAACATCACTACAGAGACCCACCGGGCGCGGTTTAGGGAGTACCGGAGAGCCCCGGAGACACGCCCCAGGGTGGTTGCAGAGCGGTTGTGCGACCACATGGTGCATTGGCTGACCCCCGGGAAGACCGCCCAGCAGATGGGGGAAGCCATTGTGGTAGAGCAGTTCTGCCATGTGGTCGGCGCCGAGACCCAGGCGTGGATACGGCGCCACAACTCCGACACCCTGGAGGAGGCGCTCAAATTGGCGGAAGATTTTGAAGACTCCCTGACTTCTGCCCGGGTCGGGATCCTGTCGGCCCCTGCCCTTCAGAGCAGCAGACCTCTCCCTCCCTCTCCTCCAACACTACCACCACCACCACCCCCCTCGTTCCCGGGACCCAGACCTCCTAGAGCACCGACCCCATTGGGCCCCCTTGCCTCCCCCCCATGGAGACCAAGGTTGGCCCCCAGCTGGGGTAGAGGTGCTGCCCCTGCCCAGTTGCCATACCAGCAGCGGGACAGATTTCTAACCTATGCCCCCTCTGTCCCTCCTATCTGTTTTAGGTGCCACCAGCCGGGACATCTGGCCAGGTCATGCCCCGCTGCCATGGAGTGTGACGTGTCCGCGTGCAATTGGGCACCTGAAACTGGTAAGCGTGGGGAAAATGGTCGGGAGGGGCCTTGTTTGATTAATGTTGTGTTAGGGAATGTGAAAACCAACGCATTAGTGGACACAGGGTGTGAGCAGACCTTGATTAGGACAGCTCTCCTGGGCGGTGTGTCGTGGCGGCCATGAGGTCAGGTGGCCATCTCCTGTATCCATGGAGACACGGCGGCATACCCCACATTAAAAGTATATTTATCGGTAGGACCGATAAAACGTCACGTTTACGTGTGTGGCAGTCTCAGCCACACACGTAAACGTGGCAGAGAAAGAAAAAAAAAGGAACGGATTGGTGATGTGATTCCTTTTCACACTGAAATGTTTTCCCCTCTTTTCCGTCCTAGAAAAACAAATAAGGAGAGACGGACCACGAAATGGGAGGGAGCGTTTTTGAGACAAGGCTGGGGTCTGGTGGGAGAGTGCTGCAATGGTAACAAACGCCAGTCGAAGGGAGTGGGAATGCAGTGTGACCGAGAGAGCGAGGTTACTGGGCCGACTAGAGCAGAGGTTATTCCAGCCCCTCTCAATGTACCGGACCCGTGGTACTCAAGCGCGGACCTAGTGTGGGGCCAACATAACGACCCGTCACTGATGCACGCTTGGGGGTAGGTCCGGTCCATTGAAGGTAAGGATGTTGACGGCGCTGGGGCGCTAGTATATCCACATTTCAGTATCAAGGGGCAATTACTGTATAAGGTAAACCTAGCCGCGGGCACAGGACAGCCTGTAACACAATTGTTGGTTCCCCCGTCTTGTCGGACCGAGGTCATGAGGCTGGCGCATGATATCCCTTTTGCGGGGCACCTCGGAGCCGAGAAGACGAGGGAACGGATATTGGCTCGATTCTATTGGGTAGGTCTTCATACTGATGTGTCGAGATATGTAACAACATGCCCAGACTGCCAGCGAGTAGCGCCGGGTCGAGTGCGCCCCGCCCCTTTGGTCCCACTGCCGATTATTTCCACTCCTTTCGAGCGCATTGCAATGGACATAGTGGGCCCTTTGCTACCTTCTGACTCCGGGTATACGCATATATTAGTGGTGGTGGATTATGCAACGCGATACCCGGAGGCAGTTCCATTGAGGTCCACTAGTGCCGCTGCATTAGCCACCGAGTTAGCGCAGATTATGGCTAGAGTAGGGCTCCCCAAGGAGATTTTGACCGATCACGGGACCAATTTTTTGTCCAATACGTTACAGCAGGTGTACAAAATATTGAAAATACATCCCATCAGGATGTCCGTTTATCATCCACAGTCGGACGGTCTGGTTGAATGTTTTAATCAGACCTTAAAGTCGATGCTGAGGCGATTCGTAACACAAGAGCAGAAACATTGGGCATCGCTTCTTCCTTACCTCCTTTTTGCGGTGAGAGAAGTGCCGCAGAGTTCAACGGGGTTCTCCCCCTTTGAGCTCCTGTACGGCCGGCAGCCTCGCGGCATTCTCGACCTGCTGAGAGAGGGGTGGGAGGAGCACAAAGGCTCATCTAAAAATGTAGTGAAGTATGTGCTCCTACTAAGAGATCACCTGGATTTGGTCGGTCGTTTGGCCCAAGACAACCTCAGATCGGCTCAGCACCGACAGCAGCAGCATTACAACAAAAATGCACGGATTCGAACCTTTCGACCAGGGGACAAGGTAATGCTGCTACTTCCCTCATCAGAATCAAAACTGTGTGCTAAATGGCAGGGGCCGTATGAGGTGATTCGGGCTATAGGGAAAGTAAATTATGAAATTAGACAGCCCGATCGCCGAAATGAATGTGAAATTTACCATGTTAATTTGTTAAAGCCCTGGCAGGCAAGGGAGGTCTTATTTATAGCCCCAGGCAATATGGAGGATGATTTAGGCCCCTGTCCAGAGACCCCGAGCACAAGAGCGATTTCAATGGGGGAACAATTGGATCCGGATCAGCAAAGAGAGCTGCGTAAGCTTATTGAGGAGTTCAGCAATGTTTTTTCTGACGTGCCCAGCAGAACAAACTTAGTTGAATATGACATTATCTCTCCACCAGGTGTCACAGTGCGAGAGAGACCGTACCGGATCCCGGAAAGTCGACGAAGTGGCGTGCGCAAAGAGGTATGGGATATGCTCGAGCTTGGGGTGATTGAACCTTCCAGGAGTGAGTGGTGCAGCCCCATTGTCATAGTGGCTAAGAAAGACGGCACCAACCGCTTCTGCGTGGATTTCAGAAAGGTAAACGCTATTGCTAAGTTCGATGCATATCCCATGCCTCGGGTCGAAGAAACTTTTAGACAGACTGGGAAAAGCAAGGTTTATTTCCACTCTGGACCTGACGAAAGGATACTGGCAAATCCCTTTAACCCGCAGCTCCAGAGAGAAAACCGCATTTTCAACACCAGAAGGGCTGTTCCACTTTAAAACCTTGCCATTTAGGCTACATGGTGCACCCGCTGCCTTTCAGAGACTGATGGACCAGGTTTTACGCCCACATCATGAATATGCAGCAGCGTATATTGATGATGTGGTGATTTACAGCTCCACCTGGCGAGAGCATTTGGCTAGGGTTGCAGCCGTTCTTCAGTCTCTAAGGGCAGCCCGGCTGACAGCTAACTTGAGGAAATGTGTGTTTGCCAAAACAGAGACTCAATATTTGGGATTTTTGATGGGAAATGGAAGGGTGAGACCTGTGGTCACCAAAATCCAGGCTTTGGTTGATGCAGCAATCCCCAGAACCAAGACTCAGGTGAGGTCACTACTGGGCTTAGCCGGTTATTACCGCCGCTTCATCCCCGAGTACGCCACAGTGGTTAACCCGTTAGTCGACCTCACCAAGAAGAGTGCTCCAAATTTAATTAAATGGTCAGCTGAGTGTCAGGGGGCGTTTGATACGATTAAGCGTAAACTTTGCCAGGCCCCCACTCTTATTACCCCAGATTTCACCAAGAGATTCATCCTCCACACCGACGCATCGGATGTAGGTTTGGGTGCAGTCTTGTCCCAAAAAGTAGCTGGAGTAGAACACCCGATATTGTACCTAAGCAAAAAAATGTTACCTCGGGAACGTAACTACTCCGTAGTCGAAAAAGAGTGTTTGGCCATTAAATGGGCTACTCACTCTTTACGATACTACCTGCTGGGACACTCATTTGATCTGGTCACAGACCACGCCCCACTCAAGTGGTTAAGCACAATGAAGGACAGCAATGCCCGGATAACTCGGTGGTATCTGGCGTTGCAGCCCTTCATGTACCATATGGTACACCGTGCAGGGAAAGACCACCAAAATGCGGATTATTTTTCCCGGGAGGGGGGAGTAATGGGAAAGGTAGATTTAGCCGAGTGTTCCTTCGGCTCCACTCTGAGCGGTGGGATATGTGACAGAAATACAATGAGTTCTGGTGATAAATCTTCCTCCCGACCTGTGAGGGCGCTAAAGAACGGGAGGAGAAGTAACTGGAAGGGCTGGCATGACAGTTCGTTTCTGGGACCGGGAAGTGGGTCAGCCTGGAAGGAAGCGAGACTCTGTTGTAAGACCGTATTGATTTGACAGGTAAACGAGGGGCAGCTGCAAGTAATAAGGCAGCTGCAACCGTTTACCTAGATATCATGCGGGATTACATATAGGGGCCAGAGTAACGCTGTTCTTTTACTTCGTTTGGGTTAAGCATTTGGAGAGAGAAGGATCGAGAGAGGAGCTCTCGTTGTTAAAAAGTTAAATAAGAGAAATAATTACATGTTGTGTTTTGTTGTGTTTGTCTGTGTAATTGTCTGTGTTTTTCACCACCAGACAGTTAAAGCACTACTCCGGAGCTGTCGCCAAGGGTCAGCACTGTCCGGAGCACCACTGCACACCGCACTATCTGTGTTTAAACTAAATCACCATCACGACTGCACTCACCCAGGACTGGTGACCGCCTGTTTGTTTTGTTCGGGACTGTGCCCTGTTTATTGTTATCCCCATGCGTTACACATTGTTGTGTATCGCCGGGGATTTGTTTATTTTTCGGTCACCAGACCTGGAAAAGAAATAAAGCACCTTTTTCACTGGAATACCGTTGTCTGCCTGTCACTCCTGCACCGCATCACCGCTACACCTGTTCCCCTTACCAGCCACTTTGCCACAAGGATATATTGAAAAATAAGAACTCTCTTCAAAAGGCAGAGACTAATTTCGACCAAACAGCAATTCGTTTTTCAGAGACCCTCAGAACATGGACCACGTCAGCTTGCAAGTTCAATGGTAGAGAATGGGGTCTTGCTCTGGGCTTATATAGAATTTTCCCTCCATTTAATACATCAGAAGTCCCAGGTAAATCTAATCATCACTCGGCCTTGACATTTCTGATCTTTAAGTTAATGATACATTCTAGAAGGATCTGGTCAACTCCTTTTTCAAAACTGATTATATATAATTTATTTAAAACCTCTATGCTTAGTAACAACACAATCAAATAAAATCAAATAGGTCTTTTTAGTTTCAAATATTGTTCTTGTTAAAAAGTATTACCCTTTTGTTTTTGCAAATTTGCAATACCTAGCCTCCGTGTTTAGTTTCCCCAGATGCCTGCTTCTTTCAAGGTTACAGGTTTCCACGAGTGTATGTGCACTAATAACAAAGGCACACAGACAAGCTTTTTTTCTAACATTAACACTTGTTCAGTTTTCTTAGTTCAAATCGTCGTAACCTGTTCATAATTTGCTGCAATATTATTTATGCTGGTTTTATATTCTTTAAAACACAGTACAATTATTACAATATTCTGACAGTGTCAGTTAATACTGAACTTCTTTCGTTTTTAACTACAATATGTTCTTTCAACAATAATAATGTTATTTGTATAACAGTTTAAATTTAAATGATTTTATAACATGTATTTCTAATTCAGCTACTTCAGTATAACAGTTGCTCCTAGAAATGGTAATATTATTTTACTGAATTAAGTCTGACTCCTTTCTCTGTTCATTCAACATCCAGTTGAAGCAGGTTTTAAGACACCCTAGTCTTTTGTCAATATTTTGGTGTTGATTAATATGAGACATGAAGTAATGAAAGTAAAGTAACAAAAGAAGCTACTTTTTCTCATAAAACTGGAATATGTTAACAAGGCCTTATTTATTATTTATTTCTTAGCAGACACCCTTATCCAGGGCGACTTACAATTGTTACAAGATATCACATTATGTTTTACATAGAATTACAGTTGGGTTTTTACTGGAGCAATCTAGGTAAAGTACCTTGCTCAAAGGTACAGCAGCAGTGTCCCCCACCTGGGATTGAACCCACAACCCTCCGGTCAAGAGTCCAGAGCCCTAACCACTACTCCATACTGCTGCCCTCTTATGATAAGAGCCTGTCAAGTTTGACTCCTTCCAGCAGGTGCTTTCATAGACTGCACACAACATCTATCCATTGTTTTCTACTGAGCATACAGATCTTTTTGAAAGGAACATATACAGTATTATTATAATTACTGACAAAGAGTCAGTAATTATTCATGTCTATTATTCATCCAATTCATGTCTAATAACTCAGATTCGAACTCTGTTCCAGGCTCAGCTCGGACTGGTTCTGAGAACACCACGACAGACCTGTCGTATTTTCTAAAACACATTTCAGTCATTACAATATTCATTGCAGTTTCAATTTGTTTCCCAAAGATTGGCCTGCTTCCAGTAGCTGTGACAGTCTTGGGTCAGTTTCTGCTCACAGGTGTGGGTGACAGTCTTTAAAAGTCTGATACCTGCAAAAAACTTCAGTCTTGTTAGCTGGGCTCCCATCTCTACATTCTCATTCCCATTGTCAGTGGGAAGACTTCAAATAAACTGTTTCTATCAAAGAGTCAGACATCTTGGCCGCATATACCTTTCACTTCATAAAGGTGCTTGCACTTGCACAAGGGAAGGGTTTTAGGGTCACTCCGTGACAATCCACATGGCTCATTTACATATTTAAATAGCAGTGCATTGGTTACTGCAGTCATTGTATGATGTTGCGTCTTTTAAAAATGTCTAGTATTTACTAGGTATGTTTACTTTCTGGAGTTTAAATCTTCAGTGTTAGTAGTTTAATCAATTCAGTGTTTTATCTGTTTTTGTAAATAGAGTCAGCACTCAGATATCTGTTGCCAAGATAAATGTCAGTCGCGTTTTACCACCGTTCTAAGAACAATAAAATCAATCTCCATTATATATATATATATATATATATATATATATATATATATATATATATATATATATATATATATACACATTTTAACTGAATCTGGGTCCATCAAAGAACCGCACACCCTTCCAAACGAGGCCTTCCATGCAAAAGGATCTAATTACTTATAGCACAAAAGGGACATACCAGAACCGTCTGTGACAAAACCTACTGAATAATATTACGTTAACATAGTGAATTACATACTACTTTGTAGTTTTCCATATACTTAATGAAAAACTGCGCAAAATTGAAAAATATGACATTTCGAAATCTAACATGTCATTGTGTAGTTTTATGATTACATGATGTTCATATTGGTTTTTTTAATTGTCTCAATCGTCCTAAAATTCTAGGCGATTCGAAACTTTTGGCCATAACTCTGTAGAATGCAAAGCAAACAGTTCAAATAACCTCAAATGAACCTCTTCTCTTTGGAGACAAACACAAATGCTGTGTATGTATATGTTTTTCCAGAAGAAACGGACAAAAACACTGCTCTTGATGGTTTACCGTGGCCCTGCTCCTATTAAAACCGCTAAATGTTTTTGTTTGTCATACTGTACGTAGCTGTACTGTACGTGCATACTTTAAGATCAATTCATGACAGCTGCCACTCACTCACATACATTTCTTAGAGAGTGGGCTGTTTCCCTCTGTCACTGCCTCCAGCCCAGGCTCTTGAGCTGCAGGATGACAGATAGGAAGGGGGGATAATTACTTTGTCTATGTTGAGTAGGTATCATTTGCCTTCTATTACACCAGAACAGCAATTCTCCGCATGACCAGCACTGCTGACATCACCACTGCCCACCTCCAGCTTAATTCCAATTATGGATCTGTTGACTACACATTTGCTTACTCTTTATTTAAAAGGAGTTTAATATTGAGGTTTTTAAGAACATTAAACTTACAAAATTACAAAATGCATTCTTTAAATAAAACGAGGATTCAAGTTAAAAATGTATTATACAATTTGTTACCAGAAATGTCTTCTGTGATTAGATATTTTATATATTGGCCTCTTCCCCTGCTCATATTGCACTTATTGTACCATTGTGGATATATATGCATGCGGCGATATGTGGGGGAAAAAAATATATAAAAAAATCTTCTGTTTCAAATCAGAAGTGCCTATATTCTCACAACAACAAACAGTTACTATATGTTGTTAGTTTCCTGCTAGCACCCTTCCACCCTTCCACAGTGTCAAAGGAGTGTGGCTGTATTCTGGAGCCTGTCAATCAGGATGGAGTAGCATGTTAATGTTAAAGCAGTGTGGAGTGGTGGTCAGGGCTCCGGACTCTTGACTGGAGGGTCGTGGGTTCAATCCCAGGTGGGGGACACTGCCGCTGTACCCTTGAGCAAGGTACTTTACCTACATTGCTCCAACTGTATTAATGGGTAATTGTATGTAAAAATAATGTGTAAAAAAATAATTTAATTGTATGTAAAAATAATGTGATCTCTCGTAACAATTGTAAGTCGCCCTGGATAAGGACGTCTGCTAAGAAATAAATAATAATAATAATAAAGTAGATATAATTAAATTACCTTCTTGGTGAACACTAGTGTACAGTGCAGCGTGTAACACCAGTTTCCAACCCACCAAGCTCAAATGCCAACACTTCTAGCTAATGGGGTTCCTGACATCTAAAAACCATTGAAAGAGCCCCCCACCCACTCCCCAAAAACAATTAGCATTTTCAAAACCTGAGCCACTGTTGAACAGCAGCCAAATGCGCTTGGATTGTAATGGACTCTTCACTATCGGTATTGTGTAGACCTTTCAAACAGTGATTCAGTGTATATATAATATACTATATTTGTGTGATTAGAAAAACTCATCAGGGCTTGTTTATAGTAGCCCTCTAGAGCATCGATACATTTTTAAAGATTGCTTCAATAGCGACTCGAGTTTCAATGTTTGAATGCTGTTTGACCTTTGATGTAGCACAAATACTTCCAAGGTTAGCTCAAAGATACTCTATTCAGTAGAATATAAATTAATAGAATATCTTTGGTTAGCTGTACCTGAGTGAAAACAACAGCTGTATTTAGCTGGAAACTAGGTATTCTCAGAACAGTAATAAGCTTTTGTGGTTTGAAGGAAGCAGGAGCATAGCCTGTGGTGTGTTTATTTATTTTTTTCTTTTTTGTATTTGCTTGACAGACAGCGACTTACAGAGGTAACAAGTTATTACAATAAGCTAAGAAACAAGCAATACAGCTTTTTTGTTTATGTTTTTTTGTTTCTTTCTGTTTGCACATTTTTGTAAAGTGAAACGGTTTTTGCAGTTACTGTGCACAGTGTGTTGTTTTTGTAGGTTGTATATGCATATTTGTTGTGTTTTGTAGTGTATACATACAACTACTGTTAAAATATAAACAGCTAAAAATGCTCGCCTTGCTTCCCTCGGCACCATACATTTTCAGTCTTGGCTACTTTGCTCTGCTTCCACCCCTGTGAAGAAATGTCAGACGATGTAAGATTGCAGCTCACTGAACGGCTTGGTAAAAGCTGCATGTTCACTATTCAAATTGATGGAAGCGGCCACATCGCCGAATGTGCACAGCTCATGGTTTTTGTACGTTCCAAGTGTATTGAAGCTTTTTTTTTTAATTAAATGTATGCTAGTATAAAAGCATCAAACGAAAAACAATAATTCTAGGTCTCCGTTATTTTATTTATCTATTTATTTATTTACTAAATATATTATTTAAAAAATGAACTAGCTACAAATGCCTTTTACAATGTAACCAAGTGAACGTTTGCCCAAAGTGCAATTGTATGTGTTGTATTTCTATTGGTTATCCTCAGCAGTAAAATACAAGGTTGTGCCTGCAGCAAAAGCAGGAGAGCAGAGTGTATGCAGTATGCAGACGAAGTTAAACCTTTATTCTTACTTTATATTGCTGCACTTTTTTGGTTGGTACTGTATGTGTATGCTTTTTTTACACTATCTCACTGGGCATGGGTCCCAGAAAATGATCTGGCTACTCAGGTGGGTTGGGAAAGTTTGGGAACCCCTGCGCTAGAGAATCCCTTACAATACCAACGATTTTGCATTAATATCATAAACAAGAAATAACAGGAAGCACTTGAACATGGATTTCCATGGTTTCAGTTGGCCTAGTTCTCTAACAAAATTATTTAATGAAGATATGAGAACGAAAGTAGGTTAATTAGCTGCAGTAAATGTCAATTAAATGCTGCATACAGTTCTTACAAGATAATTAACATATTACTTGCATGTACCTAATTACTTTCAAAGACCCAATTTATTCTATATATGCAATGCAAGATCAGAGCCCAAAAAAACATTATTTCCCTGCACTGCTCTAATCTAAACTACACCCTTAACATACAGAAATAGGCTGAGAATTACTTTAACTTTAATGACGTCTGCTGGTAGGATTTCATTTATAGATGTATTTTAAATAGAGTGTTATTATAAACTGTCAGTGGCTAAGTCTTTTAAAATGTTTTATTTTGTTACATTTGTAATTCATAATTACCTGTTTCCTTTAATTGCATGTAGCTTACCCTGTTAACACATCTCAGAAAAGAAGTCGGTACTATTCAGTCCAATGAGGTTATTCCCACAAGGTTTAAAATCTGGCAGCAATCCTTGTGCTGGCCATGCAATACACAATGCAGTGATGCTGTAACCTCCATTTATTAATATTTTAGCAAGCAAATTATGTGGCTAATTTTTGCTAATCAAAATAATAGACCTTGAAACATGACGGGTAGCAAAACATTGACCTTGGGACATGCAGAGCTCTATTAATGTGTGTGTCACTGTGTTATAGTGCTATGAATTAAACCACATGTCCACATCAGCTCATAGTGATAGATTTGGTATAATTATACAACACATGATGAAAGATATCTCCTTGAGTAACTGCTTCTTATTCAACTCAGCAGCACAATTAACTGTCCCCTGATCTCAGTTTGGATTCATTCAAATCCAATGACAGAATGACTGGGAGAGTCACACAGGGGTCCGAGGGTATATAAATGGAAATCCACAAAGGGCTGCATGAATGAATGAATGAATACATACTTTCTTTTCCATACATTGTTCATGTAGTACACTACAAACAGAACACTTCAGTAAGTGTGAGTAAGAGTGCTGTGCTAATTTAACTTATGAGGAAAAAATATCCTCAAGGTACATACTTCATTTTTGTTTTTGTCAAATAAAATTGGAATTAAACAGCGGGGGTGGTGCGGGTTGTTACATTAGGTTTGTCACCTGTCCCTGTTTTCCCTGGATCGTCCGGTTTGGGTGAAGGTGTCCCAGGATTTCAGTATGCCTTCCCAGGACACTAAAAGATCCTGATTTTTAATCTTACAACGTTTTAATTTTACACTTTGACGTCCACGTACATAAGGTTACGACAGCAACACCGTAATGCCAGTCCCGTAAGGGAAGTGTTACGTGCGTGGGTCATCACTGAACAATGAGTCAGACACACTGGGTGTTAACACGCCACACAGGCACGCAGATTTAATAGCAACACAGCTGCTGCCACTAGAGTACCAGCAATGGTAGCCCTAGTGTCATATTTAATAAAGAAAACAAAACAAAGCTAAAAGTAAAAGTTTGCACACAAGGCGGGCGGTAGTCTCACTAAAAGGGATGTCCTGCTCCAGGAACCTACTACACTACGAAACCTTCTCTATACTGTTTGGGATCAACATCCCCTGTACTAACCTACTGCTGTTGCTCCCTAAGTCCCAGCCTCCAAGAGACTCCGGGTCTTTACGACGGCCCTGGCTGGGCAGAGCCTTCACAGGCAGTTGCAGTTAAAGGGTTCCGTAGTTATCCTGTGGAACAGACGCTTTCCTCAGTGTAAACAAAACGCCCCTCTGTGTAGCATGGTGGTGGAGTCACCTCGAGCTGTGGTGCAGATGCTTTTTGAGCTCCCTGCAGCCTCCCCGGGCATGCCCCCCAGCCAATCCGGACCTCCTGATCAGCCTACCTGCTCAATTGGTTGCTTAGCAACGCACACGTCCCAGCTGCACACATCTGTGCAAGAACCAGCAACAGGGTCCTCCCTGTCACAAACACACAATATTAATTGGTTGTCAGCAGACCTTAGGCAAATATATTTATATTTCAGATAGAATTTATAAATATAAAATATTTCAATATTTTGTCCATATTCAAATATTTATTTGCAAATATATATATATATATATATATATATATATATATATATATATATATATATATATATATATATATATATATAGTTTCCAAACATAATTATTTCAAATGTATTTAAATATTGGGCAAACTTCAAATAATTTTCAAATTTTATACAAATAACACTTTAAATTATTAAATTAATCTTGCTGCTTTCCGAGGTTGCCTTGTTGTCTTCTGTAGCTTGGGTGCTTTTGATTTTCTTTTATCAATTGCTTCAAATGGGATGTTATTCACTAACAGTAGTAATTTGCAGTGTAAAACCCTACTTCGTTGGTCACCAACCTCTGGTGTCACTCTGTAGACTGATTGTTTCCGTCAATTACTTGATACACTGCTTTCCTGGGTGTTAAACAGCTCCTTTCACCATTTTATCATAGTATTTTTTTCCTTTTTAACTGTTAATTGCGGCAATCTCTTAAGCTTCAGTCATTCCGGCAGCCCATTTCTGTGCATAGTTCTGTGGGTTCATTTTCATTCTTCCCAATTCCGAATACTAAGGCTATTGGTAATCTGGGGTGTCTTCCTTGTATGCATGAATTACCTGTGGCTTTCAATTTTCTTTAAGCCTGATATCTGTTATTAGCTGTTATATGTCTCTGCTGCTTCTGATCTTTCACTGTATCTTCTCATGATTCTATATCAGATACGCATCCACAATGTTTTAGAATTTTCACATCCTAGCCTTGTATTTAATGTATTATGCATTGTTTTTCACTGTATTTAATGTATTATGCATTGTTTTTCACTGTATTTAATGTATTATGCATTGTTTTTCACTGTATTTAATGTATTATGCATTGTTTTTTTTACTGTATCTTGTAAAGCGCTTTGTGATGGTGGTCCACTATGAAAGGCGCTATATAAAATAGATTGATTGATTAATTGATGAGCTTTTCTTCTCCTCTTCCAACATTCTTAACATTTGTAGTACAGTTCTGTTCAACCTCTCAACAGGGTTGCTTTGTGGGTGGTATGGGCTAGTTCTAGAATGTTTTATGCCAGCAAGTTGTCTTAAATGCTTGAACAGTTAATTCTCAAACTCTACCCTGGTCATGGTGTAACTTCTCTGGGTATCCAAATCTTGAAATCAAGTCATTAAATATCCTTCCTGTAGCTGTTTTATCAGATTTGTTTCTGGTAGGATATGCTTGTGCGAAACATGTGAAGTGATCCATCACAATCAGAATATATTCATAACTGCCTTTACTTGGTTCTAGATGGAGAAAATCTATTGAAACCAATTCAAAAGGTGAGCTGGTAACAATGCTTCCCATCGGTGCTCGATTGTGAATTGCTAGTCGCTTCTGTTTAATGCATGGGCACTTTTCCATTACATATTCTTCAATATCCCTCAGCATGAATGACCAAAAGAATCTATCATGAGCCAAGCTAGTTACCTTCAGCACATACGTGAGTGGATTGTTATCTGTGAAGATAGTAAAATTGGAAGACCCGTTACAGATTACTGTAAAATAAAGGGACAGACAGTTATGCTTTCTCTTCCTTAGCTGGATTATTTACTAATGAAAAGAAAGTTCGAGTTACCGATATCTTATACACCAGTGGCTTACTGCACTTTCACCTACTGGATAGCAGAGGTATAACAGGCTAACCATTTTAATAGCAGTATAGCTTTTAAGTGAAGGGTGTGATAAACAAAACTCCATTAGTTTTTAGACATCAAACAATTCTCTGTCTGTCACACATTTCGTTTTATTTCATATTTGCAAAAAAAAACTGGGCTTTACCAATAATCAAACAAGTAATGTATCATTTAACAATAACCTGGGTTAGCAGAGTAATGGTTTAACTCCTCCACTTTATGTTCCTTCCCCTGAGTAATAGTTTATACAACTTCCATGTAAACCAAATAGTCTCCTCATTTGAAAACCTCCTCAAACACCTCAATTCCGAGTCAGTCAAGGGGGCTTGGCACAAAATCAAATTCCACTAACAATACATACTTCATATATTGCAACAGGTAGCCAACATTTCTGGAGCAAAATAAGTTTTATGGGTGTGATTTGCCAAATATTTTGGACACAAATATTTATGGATTTACAGTAACCTACAGTACATTGGAACGAGCCAATGGCATACAATGTTAGTGCAGCGAGTATCCTTAGTGCTGCAGGCAAGCAGTGTGCTCTCCGCATGTCTCCTTCGAGGTCACCCTGAAGCAGTTGGCAGATTGTTGCATACATTGTGTGTCAGACAGGCTTAGAAAAGACAGATGACTTTTAAATATTTGGTGATGTCTCCTCCTTTTCCTCTCTCTTTGTCTGGCCACGTAGAAATCCAGTGCGCACTCCATATTTCTTTTATTTCTCTTTTCTCTCTCTCTTTTCTTTACCTGCTTCCCTGGTAGTTTCAGCGGTATTTATAGTCGACCATGTAATTTGTGCACAGTTTAGACCTGGTTTTCACATGTCAATTGAAGCATAAACGCTAACACTGTTGATGGTTTGCTAAATTGCTACATTTGTATGTAAATGAGGACACTCCTCGTAAGTTCAGCCCATGTCCAGCACTAACGCTGACTTGCCGGGTGGGCACTAAAACACAGTTGCTAAATCACATAGATGGGCAAAGTCTGTTTGCCCTCACGTGCGCCTGATTCCGGTGCGCTAACTGCCCACAAAAATGTTTTGCGATTGCCTTAGGGGTTTGTAAACGTTGCTAAATAGGACCCAATGTGTTATGTTTCACGTTATTGTAACATTTATAAATATATTTGAAATAGAAATAGAAATATTTGAATATTTACAAATATTCCCAACAACATTATTTGAAATATTTATATTTAGAATCATATCAAATTAATTATTTGAAATATTTAAATATTTGAAATCAATATTTATCCCAGGTCTGGTTGTCAGTACTATAATAGTAATATTAGCAATGTTACCTATTGGATAGCTGTAGGATTTCTAGAGAGTTTGATGTTAAAACTTACATGAGAGTAGATGTTAAAACTTCATGCTGATCTGAACTCTGCTCTCACCAAGGTAAACACAACTAAGACGTAGCTTTACAGTAAACTAATGTGATCCATCTGCATCTTCATCCATTTATGTTTCTTTCCATATGATGATGCAGATGTCCTTCTGCCTGGTGTTGATGGCTGAAGTGTAATGCTGTCTCCAGGAATCAGCTTATTTTGCCTCCCCAGCGCATCAGCATGACAACCGTCAACTGAGCTAAGTAGGGTACATCTCTGGGGTCTTCCAGTGGGCACCTTCCATCCTCTGTGTTTCGTCGACTAGCCCACAACACCACAAGAGGGCTCAACAGTGATTCTGGTGTCCCAGCATCACCCCCCTCCGTCCCCCACTCAACTCAGCCCAGTACTTATCCGTACATCAGCGTTTCTTTCTTTCTATTGTGCTTGAGATCCCCAGCCAGAATCTTTCCGTCTCAACCACAGCCAGTTGCTGCTCCTTTCTGCTGCTTCAGTTAAGTATTTGTATTAATAATGGTTTATAAAAATGGAAATCAGGTAAACACAATCGTATCAAACAATGTATGGATTCAGTACTTCCAATTTAACATAAAAAGCATTTCTATCAGTAAAATCTTTAGAGACTGTCGAACAAAAACATCACATCGCATGAGACTTCTTATTGAGCCACATTTCAATCCCTTAACTCCAGTCTTTAATTAACTCCTACTTTTTGAAGGAGACAAAACATCTGTTAATTTAACAAAACTGGAACCGAACAACTAGGTTATCTATTTCAGGTCAGCTTAGCAGTCTGTATTAATAATTATGATGACGATGTACCTGCAGAATATGGCAAATTCTGTGGGAGCCTGCGAATTCCACGATTCCAGAGGAATTCCGTTGCACGCAGATATGGACTGCCTCTAAGAATGGCCCAACACTCCAAAGAATTCACAAATTCAATCCACTGTTACCTCACGTTATAGGTATAAACTATTACCCAAAGAAACTCTGAGTAACAAAGCCATTGGATTTAAAAAAAAAAAAAAAAACATTAAACAATATTGCACCTGGATTATAATTGTCTGTCTGTTTATTGATCACCTGCACCACAAGTAATTAAATTCATTATTTAACTAAAGCTGTTGTTTACGCTGCATCAACTTCTTAATGCATTTAAATACAACAGGTCAGTCCATCCATCTTTTCTTTTTCAAATAGGAGGAGGTCTGAACACACTGGGTACTTGGACACGTTGTATCTGAATCGCAATGAGGTTTACTATCCACAGACAGCTATAGCCCCTTGTAACGGGTTTGTTACACACATGGGTCATCACTGAACAAGACTGAGGAGACACAGAGCATTAGGTATTGACATGCCGCACAGGCGTGCAGATTTAATAAACGTAAGTACTGACACTTGGGTACCAGAAATGGTAGCCCTACTGACATTTAATAAAGAAAAAAAAGGCAAAAAATAAGTTTGCCACACAAGGCGAGCGCAAGTTTCAATAAAAGAAATGTCCTGCTCCGGGAACCTACTACTCTACGCAAACCCTATCTATACACTGTTTGGGATCAACATCCTCTAAAACTAACCTACTTCTGGGCTCCTGGGGTCCCAGCCTTCTCACGGCGACTCCTGCCTCTTTACACTGCCTAGGCTGGGCAATGCCTGCATGAGCACCGTCTTGCAGCTGTGGTCGTGTGCAGGGGTAGAAGCTCCTGGGGTTAGTGCTGGCTCCATAGCTTCAGCTCCCGGGTTGATAAAAGTCTGCAACACAACACAAAACACAGCAATCTTTAGTTCAGCACCCATATATTTAGAAAAGCTAACTATGAAGGTATGAAACAGAGACTAACAGTAGTAGATTGGAGGAAAATAGTGAAAACATCCACAGAAAAAGGATGGCTGTTTTTTTAAAATGTAGTACTTGAGGTGCAAAACAATTACATCCCAAAAGTAGACAAATCTAAATCTAAAACAAAATGGCCAAAATGGTTTAATAGATCAATTAAAAAAATATTCAGTGAAAAAAGGCACTTTACAGAGCGTTTAAAGGGGGCTAAAAACAAAGTACACAGAAAGAGTACTTGGAACTGCAAACACAAGTCAAAAAGGAAGTTAGAAAGGCCAAGAGAGAGATAGAAATCAATATTGCTAAGGGGGCTAAAACCAATTCCAAAATGTTTTTCCAATATTACAACAGCAAGAGAACATTCAAAGAGGAGGTTAAATGTCTAAAAGACACAAATGGCAAAATCATAGATGAAGAAAAAAAATAGCAAATATATTAAATGATTACTTTTCACAGGTTTTTACAAAGGAGGACACGGACAACATGCCCCACATGTCGACCTGTTCCTATCCATTTTCAAATAACTTTAGCATAACAGAGGCAGAAGTGTTAAAGGGACTAGGAGCTCTTAAACAAATCCCCTGGGCCGGATGAGATCCTCCCAATACTACTCAAATAAATGAAAGAAGTTATTTACAAGCCGCTAACCAAGATCATGCAAAAGTCTCTTGACACAGGGGTTGTACTGACAGACTGTAAAATAGCAAATGTAATACCGATCCACAAAAAGGGAGACAAAACCGAACCAGGCAACTACAGACCAATAAGCCTGACTTCTATATGTAAACTTATGGAAACTATAATAAGATCCAAAATGGAAAATTACCTATATGGTAACAATATCCTGGGAGACAGTCAGCATGGTTTTAGGAAAGGGAGATGTCTAACTAACCTGCTTGATGCAACATCCACAATGGATAATAATTGCAAAGCATACAACATGGTTTATTTAGATTTCCAGAAAGCTTTTGACAAAGTCCTGCATGAAAGATTAATTCTCAAACTGAACACAGTAGGGATTCAAGGAAATGCATGCACATGGATTAGGGAGTGGTAAACATGTAGAAAAAAGAAAGTACTGATTAGAGGAGAAACCTCAAAATGGAGCGAGGTAACCAGTGGTCTACCACAGGGATCAGTATTAGGTCCTCTGTTATTCCTAATCTACATTAATGATTTAGATTCTGGTATAGTAAGCAAACTTGTTAAATTTGCAGACGACACAAAAATAGGAGGAGTGGCAAACTCTGTTGCAGCAGCAAAGGTCATTCAAAATGATCTAGACAGCATTCAGAAATGTCTTCATCTAGACAATGTGGGGAAGCTATAAAAAGGCCAACAAGATGCTCGGATATATTGTGAGAAGTGTTGAATTTAAATCAAGGGAAGTAATGTTAAAACTTTACAATGCATTAGTAAGACCTCACCTAGAATATTGTGCTCAGTTCTGGTCACTTCGTTACAAAAAGGATATTGCTGGTCTAGAAAGAGTGCAAAGAAGAGCAACCAGAATTATCCCAGGTTTAAAAGGCATGTCGTATGCAGACAGGCTAAAAGAATTGAATCTATTCAGTCTTCAACAAAGACGACTATGCAAAGTTCTGATTCAAGCATTCAGAATCCTAAAAGGTATAGACAATGTCGACCCAGGGGACTTCTTTGACCTGAAAAAAGAAACAAGGATCAGGAGTCACAAATGGAGATTAGATAAATGGGCATTCAGAACAGAAAATAGGAGGCACTTTTTTACACAGAGAAATGTGAGGGTCTGGAACCAACTCCCCAGTAATGTTGTTGAAACTGACACCCTGGGATCCTTCAAGAAGCTGCTTGATGAGATTCTGGGATCAATAAGCTACTAACAACCAAACGAGCAAGATGGGCCGAATGGCCTCCTCTCATTTGTAAACTTTCTTATGTTGTTCTCATATGTGTCTATGGCCGTGCAGTAGCATGGAGCTGGGCTTATCCAGGGCTAGGCGAGCTCACCTGATCAACTAGTTGCCAAGCAACACATCTCCTGTTGCACGTCGCAGCTGCTTCCCTAAAGGCACATATGCACTCCATGAACCAGCAACACGGACTTCCTGTCACAACCCTAAACCTCTGGCAGCACAGAGGTCAATGCAGTGATGCCATGATCAGCAGCATGGCGAGATTCCTTTTGAAATGGACACTCCCCAGGCTCACTTCAAGGGGCAATCAAGTTAATGTTTACAACCTACAGTATGCCCTCTAAAGGAGCTTAAACTGGTCCACAAAGGATGATGAGAAAGAAAAGCCATTGAGCTCTGACTGCTGTTGAGTTCATCTTGGTCTGTTGATTACTAGAACACACAAACTGCAGAGTCAGCTTTACAGACTCGGTGGGGATTAAGAGCAACGATAATAGATATGCAAGTGGCATTTACAGGATCGTTGGCGATCAATGTTAGGATCATCACAGTCTAGTGTACCTGACCTTCCAAATGTGAAATGCAATGAAGAGGCTGGACACTGAAACATCTCCAACACTGGCTCTATCCTCCTTTCACTGTGTCATTACTTTATAGTACTTTGTTAAAGTATGAAGGTTAAAGTATAATGATTATATGCCTCCATTCAGGCTTATGTTCTGCAATTTAATGGCATCGATTTGCACTGTCTTTACCATGATATTTCCTCTAACAGACTGGGCCAAGAGCAAGCCTTGAGGGAACATGGAGGCAATATTTCTATCAGGAACCATGTGTTTTTATAATGACACTAGCATCATTTACAATTCATTCAGTTTTATTCACAAAGGAATGCTTGACATTTATATTAAAATTATGCAATGCTGCCACTAGCTAAGCCCCAAAAACATGGACAAATTACATTCAATCTGTCAACACTTTAGGTGGTGCAAATCAAATTAATAAGTAAATCAGTATTAGTTGATGCTAATAATACAAAACCAACATCTGAGTGCACATTGCTCACCCGCCGCAGCCACGCTGCACTGTTGTCGTGACTCTGGTATAGATCAGTGCTGCCGGGCTCTGCAGTTAGGAATGAAGAGTGTAATGATCAGTGCCTTGTAATGCACTGCTGTTCTGCAGGTGAAGCCAGCCTGGCCCTTTCTAGAGCTGTTAAGACACTTAGGGTAGATTTGCCAAAGTGTTGCACTTGTCGCCGTAGTTGCAAACCAGTTGCAAATGAGTCGGAAGTCTTATTTGAAATGTACTAGACAAGCGCAATGCTAATTTGCAACTTTTTAGGGAATGCTTTGCGTCAGCAGTTTTTCAACCTCAGATCAATATGTAGTTATGGGCGTTCCTGCATAAATTCGCAAAAAAGGGGTGGAGATAGTGCAAATCAGGGTTCTTAAATATTATAATGAGATGTACGAAAGCTGCAGGCAATTGCATCAGTTTGTTAAGAACTTCTGAAAGCATGTTTCAAACAGTCGCAATTGTTGCTGGCATTTCCCAATCCACTTTTTCTCATGCGTAGCCAGTTGTGCTCAATCATTTTTGAGGCGAACAGCCAAATACTTATTTTTCCCTAAAAGTTGGGTGTACTTACAAGCCTTGAAAACAAATTTCTATGACATTTCTGGTTTCCTCAACGTGTTGGGAGCAATAGACTGCACACATGTGCCGCTAAACCCTCCAGCTCATTCTGAACATCTGTATAGGAATAGGAAACACACCTATTCTATTAATGTGCAGGTGGTTTGTAATTGTGCAAATTTAGCACTGCACCCCTGACTAACTTAAATAAAAACGGACAGTATGCAGGCTTATAGGCTACTCATGATAATACAAATTAGTGGTATAATGCAAAATGTATTGCTGGTCCTTTGAAATTCGTATTAATGAGAATTGGCTGTCCTCCTGTAAGTATCATAACTTGTCAATGCAGCACCATAATCTAGTTTGTGTTTATTGTCTAGGCTGTCAAGTTAATAATAATAATAATAATAATAATAATAATAATAATAATAATAATAATAATAACTAAAATCATTTAGTTTCAATTTAAAATATTTTTTTATTCGCACTGTAATAATTATAGCTAAGAACAGTGACAGAATGTAGAAACATGCATTTTTGGACACAGGAAGTTCAGCAACATTTTGTACAGAGGCTCTGACAAGACAGCTGAATAGCAGGGCAGGAAACATTCTTCTGCGCACTGTGGGTCAAGAGCAGCCTATTGACAGCTATGTTGTCACAGGTATGGAGGTGTGTAGCCTAGAAGACGACACCTTTATTGAACTGCCGGATGTGTACACACAAAAGGAAATCCCTGTTACAATGGCATTATCTAAGGGAAGTGCATCTTCCTCAGATTAATAAATAGCCAAGGAGCGGGACCTTATGCTTGCTGTGAAAACTCTACTTGGATGAGTTGTCAATGGCCCACTTAGAGGAGGTGGTGACAATTTGAAGACCATTGGCAAGCCACTGGTCACAGCCAATCTGATCACCATAGCAAACCTGGAAGAATTACTAGTACAGCACTTCAACTACAGTTCAATCCCAGAATGCCCCTTTAAAGGAAGTCACTATTCCAAGAATGGAATTTACAGCTGCAGTGGTTTCGGTTCGCATGGACAAAATGATGAAGAAAGAATTGCAGTTTCCTCTTGAGACTACTAGATGTCACACCATTGTTGCTAATTGGATATCTGTCATACGTGACTGATTAGAAACATCACAGTGGAAGTACGTAAACACTGCTCTTAATTCAGAGGACGGACGATGCATCTAGGGGACTGTGGGCTGATGCCTTTTTGAAAGAGATGGATCTGGGGTCAGGTTTTGGAAATCCAATCTAACAATAGCACCAACTTCGTTGGAGCAGAGCGTGAATTGCGAGAAGCAATTAGCTGCTGGAATCAAGCCAAAATACAAGGAGCCATGTTAAATCTTCTGTCCGCCAGCTGGTTCTCATCACGGTGGCATGTGGGAAAGACAGATACGAACTGTAAGAAAGATCCTTGTGCTGTTCTAAAACATACGCAGATCGTCCTTTGCGAAGTAGAAGCCTCATCAATGATCGCCCAATCACAGCAGTCTCAGATGGTCCAATGATGGTTTGTTCAGAAGAGAAGATCTGTTTGCTCGCAGGTTCAGAGACAAGTTCATTGGTTACGTGCTAGAAGAAACTTCATCGTGGGAGATGTTGCCCTGATAGTCGATGACGCAGCACCGCGCAATTCCTGGTTGATGGGTACAGTTGTAGAGATGGTGCCAGATGGCTTTGTCCGTTGTGTATGAGTGAAGACTAATACAAGTGTTCTGAAGAGGCCCATAGATAAGAAGGCGAGTGATACATGCAGATCTATGTTCTGACCATCGACTTACCAAGGACTTTAAAAGACATTTAATGATGTTCTTTTATTAATAAATAAATAAATAAATCTGCTCCATAAGATATTATTAGTAATTGTTAAGCCTATTGCGTAGTACAATTAGGGGCCGGTATGTAGGAGTCGAATTCTAGTTTGTGATTATTCATCATGGGTTAACACTAGAAACGCCACGGTTATACTCATACCTAAAACCACTGCCAGCAGGCAATATGATGGTTATATTTTAAAAAACATCAATATTAAAATGAAAGACAAACTCGGATACAACTCAAAAGTTTTATTCAAGCACGTCATATCAAACATCTGCACAGCCGAAACATTGTATTTAAATGAACAATTAAACATAGAAGGGTTTATTTATATAACTTACCTCACATAAAGCACTACTTCAAAAAATGAAAAACAATAATAAAATAAACATATCAAAAGAAACTAATGTGTAAACAGGTACATGTACATACAAAACTGTAAAAACTATTTTTTTTTTTTTTTAAAGAAAATATTTAAAAGAAATTTAAAGAAAATCACTAATTTCCCATTATGTAACGTGAATGCACTTTCAGAGAAAATGACTTCAAAGGAGCACCCTAAGTAACACAAACCACACAGATGTAACGCTTCTCAACTTTTCCTGTGCATTCACCACATACTGCTCTTTCACATTGGGCACAGATATCAGAAGTTTTATTTTTATTGCATTTAGCTACCTGGCATTGTTTTCTCTTGCGTGTGTCACTGGGTGCAGCACTGAATCCAGGTTGAGCTGCAGCAGCCTGCTGCTTTGCAGTTTTCTGATTGAAATGTTTCTGCCGAAGCTCTGTGGCTAGCTTCAAGATGAAATCTCTCCTACTGATATTTTCCCTGGTGCATTCCTTGTACAAAACAAAGGAATTGATGGCTGCCAGGTCCAGTACATTGTAAAATACAGCAACTGGCCATCGGCGAGAACCGGCTTTCACTGAGTACTGATGTGTTATTTGGTCTGTACTCCATACTTTGTGTCATTGTAGAAATCCACAATCTCCATTTTTTTCTTGTCTACAGTCCCGATGGCAACTGACAGATGAAGGGAACTAAGAATAATGACATTCTTTCTCAGCTTGCACTTTAAAGAGTTAGCGTAGCAGTCATTGTGTTTCAAAATTATACTGGAGTACAGCTGTGGTTGCAAGTTTTGCGCAGATGGTGGAAGCGCTCTTCTTGCTTTGTTCACTGTTCCAACCAGGTTCTTTTTTTTCTTCAACTCTTTTGCCAATTGCAATGAAGTAAGAAAAATGATCAGTGGTTTTTTTCACTCCACGAACAGAATTGAAATAAACGCTTCTAATTCCTCCATCAGCAATGCCCAGGAATCATCATTTTGTATCCTATGTGCCTCTGCTACAGAACAGCATTGAATGTGGTGTAGCATTCGCATATCGATTTTGTGCAGCCCATCTTCCCACAGCGTCAACATGGGGATTTATAATTTCCCAAATAGTGCCATCCTTCCCAGTCTCCTGAATACATGTTCGTTCTGGCGATGCCGCTGGAGTCGCTGTCCTTGGCACTGCTGTCGGTGAAATGGTTGGCATGGCTGGCACACCTGCAGCTGTTGGAGGAGACGATACAGGTAAAGTGACTGGCACTGCAGAGGTAAGCTCAGTGGGGGTAGAGATAAAAACAGGCTTGTATATAAAAAAATAGAATATTGTAGGTTGTATTCAAAATAAAAACATGTTTTGTAAAAGGCAGTCAAAATGACTGCTTTGGCAGATCTAGGTGGGCGGGATTATAACTTCCTTATTTTCGTGATCCTGGCTTTTCAAATGCTGTCATTGTATTTAATACATGTATAGGAAAAGTCATAAATGGACAACCGCATAACTGCAGACATGCAGAGTAATTTAAATTTGAAAACCTCAAACCGTCAAAATGACTGCCATGGCGGTTCTAGTGTTAAAGCACACCAGTGTTGGTTTGTTGTACGTACTCTGTGGCCCTCTGATAGTTTTGTGTATTGGATTATTTCATTTATTTTGAGATGGGTATAATTGCAGGCTCAGAGACCTTGCTTGTGGTGGCCGCTGGTTGCTTAGCTGTGGTGGCCTATGCGCGCGCAGCTTCAAAATACGTCATGGGGTTGCGGCTTGATAGGTGTGACATTTGAGACGGAAATAAAATCAACAGCAGCTTTCTACTTTTCAAATCTTTGGGGGGGAGGAGGAAAGGTGCATTTCTGTCAATGACCTGCAATGCACAACTTTAATCCTCATTGGCCAGGGAGTTTTATTTTTTTCTGTCTCTGTCTTCTTTGAGAATTTAACATTTTAATAAGGGTTCTGTGCTTGTAAATCTACCTCAGCTTACGTTAATGAAACATGCTGGTAGAAGCAGTAGCCTATCTTTGCACTTCTTTGTGTTGTATTTGTTTATAACTTGTACTTTTTGTATAAATTACTGTGACAGAGATCGAATGAGTCTTAGTGTTAGATCTCCCTCTCGACCTGTGAGAGCACGGTATACGAGGAACAGAGTACCCTTAATGAAATGGCACGACAATTTATTCCGTAGGGTAGATGGAAGTCGGTCAGTTCGGAAGGGGGCGGAGCCATGGCACCCGAGCTCAGTGACCCAGACGGTAAGCGGCGTGGCATCCGAGGACTGGAGGAGCGGATGCGCTCGTTAACCTCGGGGTCATGGGCGAGGGTATAAATAGGGGGCATGGCTTGAGTGATCTGTTCCTTTGCATATGGTTAAGTTAAATAACCGAGAAGGAGCCCGTACTGTGAGGAAACCGTGAGTGTTCTGTGTCTGTGTATTAACACTGTGTGTCTTGTGTGTTATTTGTCACAGAGGATTACTGAGCACGATCCGGAGCTGCAGCCGCAGGCCAGCGAAAAACCCGGACTTCACCACTCACCTTTCACTACCAACTGTCTTTGTGTTTGCACCTTTTAGCACTTGAATCACGCACTGTCTTTTGTGTTCGTGTTTAGTGTGGGTGTCGGAACGGGACTTTGGGGTTGCGGGTCAAACCCGCGGGATTATAAATTAGAAGTGATACACGCCGCTGTATCACTTCCAGCACTATTATCATTTACAGGTTTTGCCTTGAGGCTCTGGACATTTACAAAAATAAATAAACACCCTTGCACCTGTACCAACGTCTGTCTGTGTGATTCTTCTGCACTACACTCACCTGCACGTCATTACCACTTTGCCACAATTACTTATTGCATACAAACCTGTATTACCCGGCTCAATAATAATTAACAACTAATGTGTGGGGTGTTTCTTTGAAATGTATAAAAAAAAAAAGATATAGGGACCTACGCGTTTGGGATGGTTGCATAAAAGATATAAACAAGACATGTGCAGTGATTGTTTCATTGTAAAGTATAACTGTACATATAATAGTTATAGTATTTTAAAATGTACTTCAAATTCAACACAAGGAGTGAGCAAAGCGAAATTGATTGCAGCCTCATTTTTCACTTGTCACGTGATAGGGTTTGACGTATTCAGCGATGACGTATCTTGAAGCTGTGCATGCAGGTCACCACGAGCAAGGTCTCCGACTCTTGTTTATTTTAGACACCTTTCCAAAAGTAAACAATGGATAAGTAAAAATGCTGTTGATGAGCCGGGTGGAGCTTGTTTGTGCAAATATAGTTTTTCAACCTACATTGTAAGTTATTGTTTCTAAATAATTGATGTTATAGCATCCTAAACATCTTGTGTGATGAAAGAATTTCCACCCGTTTGGCTTCATTGGAAGTAAGTGAATAAACTGCTTGTTTTTTGAGCTTTGGAAAGTCAAGACGTCTGGAATTATTTGATACGTACTATCAAGAAAGAGAAGTAGAGATGTATAACCTAATGTTGAGTCACAACATTTAAGACAGTGGGAGTTCAAGCCAGCAAAGGAGTGGTGACATTATTTGTTAAGAAGCCACCACAAAATCAAAGCACAACCAAGTCAAAGAGGCGCAACACGGCGAGATGCCACCACAAACTCAAAGCACACCCAAGTCAAAGAGACGCAACGCGGCAAGATGCCACCACAAACTCAAAGCACACCCAAGTCAAAGAGACGAAACACGACGAGATGCCACTACAAACTCAAAGCACACCCGAGTCAAAGAGACGCAACACGACGAGATGCCACCACAAACTCAAAGCACACCCAAGTCAAAGAGACGCAACACGACGAGATGCCACCACAAACTCAAAGCACACCCGAGTCAAAGAGACGCAACGCGGCAAGATGCCACCACAAACTCAAAGCACACCCAAGTCAAAGAGACGCAACACGGCGAGATGCCACCACAAACTCAAAGCACACCCGAGTCAAAGAGACGCAACACGGCGAGATGCCACCACAAACTCAAAGCACACCCGAGTCAAAGAGACGCAACACGGCGAGATGCCACCACAAACTCAAAGCACACCCGAGTCAAAGAGACGCAACACGACGAGATGCCACCACAAACTCAAAGCACACCCAAGTCAAAGAGACGCAACACGACGAGATGCCACCACAAACTCAAAGCACACCCGAGTCAAAGAGACGCAACGCGGCAAGATGCCACCACAAACTCAAAGCACACCCGAGTCAAAGAGACGCAACACGACGAGATGCCACCACAAACTCAAAGCACACCCAAGTCAAAGAGACGCAACGCGGCAAGATGCCACCACAAACTCAAAGCACACCCAAGTCAAAGAGACGCAACGCGGCGAGATGCCACCACAAACTCAAAGCACACCGAAGTCAAAGAGATGCAACACGACGAGATGCCACCACAAACTCAAAGCACACCCGAGTCAAAGAGACGCAACGCGGCGAGATGCCACCACAAACTCAAAGCACACCCAAGTCAAAGAGACGCAACGCGGCGAGATGCCACCACAAACTCAAAGCACACCCGAGTCAAAGAGACGCAACGCGGCAAGATGCCACCACAAACTCAAAGCACACCCAAGTCAAAGAGACGCAACGCGGCGAGATGCCACCACAAACTCAAAGCACACCCGAGTCAAAGAGACGCAACACGGCGAGATGCCACCACAAACTCAAAGCACACCCGAGTCAAAGAGACGCAACACGGCGAGATGCCACCACAAACTCAAAGCACACCCGAGTCAAAGAGACGCAACACGGCGAGATGCCACCACAAACTCAAAGCACACCCAAGTCAAAGAGACGCAACGCGGCAAGATGCCACCACAAACTCAAAGCACACCCAAGTCAAAGAGACGCAACACGGCGAGATGCCACCACAAACTCAAAGCACACCCGAGTCAAAGAGACGCAACACGACGAGATGCCACCACAAACTCAAAGCACACCCGAGTCAAAGAGACGCAACGCGGCGAGATGCCACCACAAACTCAAAGCACACCCGAGTCAAAGAGACGCAACGCGGCGAGATGCCACCACAAACTCAAAGCACACCCGAGTCAAAGAGACGCAACGCGGCAAGATGCCACCACAAACTCAAAGCACACCCGAGTCAAAGAGATGCAACACGACGAGATGCCACCACAAACTCAAAGCACACCCGAGTCAAAGAGACGCAACGCGGCGAGATGCCACCACAAACTCAAAGCACACCCAAGTCAAAGAGACGCAACGCGGCAAGATGCCACCACAAACTCAAAGCACACCCGAGTCAAAGAGACGCAACGCGGCGAGATGCCACCACAAACTCAAAGCACACCCGAGTCAAAGAGACGCAACACGACGAGATGCCACCACAAACTCAAAGCACACCCGAGTCAAAGAGACGCAACACGGCGAGATGCCACCACAAACTCAAAGCACACCCGAGTCAAAGAGACGCAACGCGGCGATATGCGATCATTCTACTGATTGAAGTTGTAGGTAAACTGGGAGTTGGGTCCAAAAAAGCAGGGAACGCCCTGAAATCGGAAGCAGCTGCGACTCAGTCCTTCACCCAAAGAAAAAGTGCATGCCCCGCTGTGCTGTCATATCTCTTTTGAAAATGGGGCCCTTCGGGAGTGTGTGGTTACCTTTTTGCCGAGGCTCCCTCCTGTTGCACTAGCTTTCATTTTACACCAGTTACCACTTTCTGTCACCGGAGGCCACTGAAAACCTTTGTTATTTTGGCTCAAACACTAAAGTTTTTCATGTGTTGACTGTATGTTATGTAATTAAGTGCAGGTAAATATAGAATCTTCAAGCAGCTCAAAAAATTCCAGGAACATAGAATCTTCAAGCAGCCTGAGCGATCCACTTCTATAAAACCTAAAACACAAATGTCCAAAAACAGTTTGTAACAGCATTAATAGCCTTAATAACTATTTATTAGTTAGCTCGTTATAAATAGACCGATTCTGCTATGGTATTTAATTTTTGTATTTTATCAATATCAAATCAAAATCCTTTAATTCCTAACCAAAACAGCGATGCTATTTTAACAAAACTGTCAATCGGTAACAGTGTTACGTTTATTATTTCTCAATTAAAATCTCTTTTTACCTTTTTATATAATAATAACAACACCACAAGTTGCTGAACTCTATAGCGCAATGATTCAAATCACTATATACAAACTAATTTAAATAGCTACATTCTACAGTGATAACAATTAAACCATAAAACTACAAGTACACTACAATTTTAAAATGATGTCAATTTGATTGTGACATGAGCCGGATTAGAACCCAGGCCTACCAGGGTGAAAGGCATGAGACAATATTGAAATAACCCACAGCATCAACCATAGGCCATTGGTTTTTTTGGGTTTTTTTTTTTTATTATCTGCGTCTGAAGATGAATGAATGCTATAAAGGTCTAGTCTGGAGCAGCTTTTAATAAAATAATAAAATAAAATAAAAAAGATTAAAACAAGTGTATTAAAGGAAAAGCAAGAGCGCCCCCTGCTGTTAATATTAACAATTACTGTATATTTGTTCATGGAAATACTGAACTAAAAATAATTTAAGTGGACTTAAAACAGTAATTAGATACCCTTGGAGCAATGGTAGCCAGTGGTAACTATAATCAACTGAACATTCATTACTGCTAATGGTTGGTATTTTTCATTAAGACTAAAATTTCTTAGTATATCCATCTATTACAGCTGTCATCTGCTGTCTAGATTTAATAGGTTTATTGCTTTACCTTGAATTGCATTACTAGGCAGCTGGTAGAATGTAATGGCCCTCATGAAAACAGTGTCTAAAAACATGTATCATTTGAGCTGTGAAATGGTGTTAATGCCAACAGACACTCACCAATCCCCTGTTGAATTGGGGAGGACAGCAAAGGAGTTGCATTTACACTAACTTCATCTTAGAACTTGGATCAAACTTTAAGTGGAGAGTTCACTTTTTATACTGGGCTTTTTATAACAGCCCCCTCTGGAGGGGAGGAATGGCTGTATTTGTGTAATTGGTATCTTAGCTGTATTGTTAAAGTGCAAGTAGCATGTAAAGTACATTTTTTGTTGACGACATATAAATACAGTACATTATAATACCTCTCTAAAAATGCATACGTTGTTTATATGTTTTGCTTAACTACTAATAAAAATGGATTTGAAGTCTCTCCCGAGCGGCCCAACCAAAAAACAACGCGATCGAGCAACTGCTGCCGATGACGTCAGTTTGAGAACAGACTGTGTACTGCAGAAGCCTGCATTGGATCCGGCTTGTTTATCAAATGGTGGAGGTATTCTGTTCTCTACTGTAGGAGGCTGTGTGGTCCAGTGGTTAAAGAAAAGGGCTTATAACCAGGAGGTCCCCGGTTCAAATCCCACCTCAGCCACTGACTCATTGTGTGACCCTGAGCAAGTCACTTAACCTCCTTGTGCTCAGTCTTTCGGGTGAGATGTAATTGTAAGTGACTCTGCAGCTGATGCATAGTTCACACACCCTAGTCTCTGTAAGTCGCCTTGGATAAAGGCGTCTGCTCAATAAATAAATAATAATAATCGCCGATATTGATAATCACGATAATTTTTTTGCAGAGAATATTATTTTGTTGTATTAGGCTTTTATCTTGCATCATGGTGGTTTTCGAACATAAAACACAAATAGTGTTGTTTGTAAAATAAAAATAAAACGCTAGCTCACTGTAAAATTCCACAATATGTTCCTAATAGTGTACAACTCTATGAGACACACACACAGTTTTCTTCACACAAGTAAAGAAAACAAATGCTTCCAGGTAACGTTAGCAATTTTTTTCATTATATTAATACATTAGGTGGCACTTTATTTTATGAAAGTAAACATTCTCGAATTAACAAATGTTTAAATAAGAAAAAAAATATTTATTTATAGGAAAACTACATCATTTGTTAATATACAAATTACAATAGGTGTACAAATTACAATAGGTGTATTTTTATACTCACGTCTGCTCTGGGCACCCAACAGAAATGCAAAAACTCATCACATATTAGTTTTTTTTTCATCTAAAAACTCTGACTTAAAGGGTACATAAGGACCTTTTTTTTTTTTTACATTTTGACCACTTTTTTAACTTTTAAATTGCATTCCCTTCCTCAGATGGCTTTACATGTACCCGCATGGACCTCTCAAAACTACATTTCCCATCATCCTCCTGCTCACTGGTAAATCAATCTCAGTTACATATGTGAGCAGGAGGATGATGGCAAGTGAGCTCTCTCATGAGGAACACTTCAGAATGGGCAAACTCCTTTTCTTTCTGAAAGTCACGCGGCTGGTTTTGTTGTCCTGACTTCCACCCTGTGATTTGATTAGTTTGGTTATTTTGGGCTGTGCCCGAGTCCCCGTGGGGTGTTTTTCATTGGTTGTTCTCATTCAGAGACAGCCCATTGTTCTCAATTGGTCCGTGGCTTCACCCTCTGTCGGCTGGATTTATGAGATGGACTGGTTCCTGTCTTAGGTGTCAAAGCACCCAGAACTGTCTGGCTTGCAGCGCCGAAATTGTCATTCAGCGATCGTGAAGATAAGCCATTTGTTCAGCAGTTAGTTTATGACTCTTTAAAAGCATTGTTTGTCAGTGGGGGAGTTTGTGACCAGAAACCAAGAAGACACAGAGAATGGTTTAAGATTCCCCTCTGTATATTTCAATTCTGTTACTTTCATACACAGAATTATATTATGACCCCTTCTGACCCTTCTTACATATGTAACAAATTAATGCACTTACCCGTCACACACGATTTCCGACTCCACACCATTTTTCTGATACAAAGACCATCTCTTCAGTGTTACAATTTATTTGATTATCCGTCACAGTCTGTTTATTTTATTTTTTTTTTTTCTCCTCGCAAGACAAATCAGTCTGTCTTCATTATGCAGTTGCACAGCACTTCATCCTATTTCACCTGACGAAAATGCAGCAAAAACAAAGCGAAACTGTAATCATTAGACAGTTTTAGATACTGTAATGTTTCTTTTTTTTAATCTGTGATCTTTAGTTGCTTTTGTGCATTTTCATTTGCACGTGAACTGTGACATTAGGGCCTTATCCAGCATTATATTCTGCAATTTTGAATACTGACTTTTTCAAAAATGAGAATCCACGATTGATGTAGAATGATCATTTATTGATTTAAAGTAAACATGCCCACACAGATGTACAATATTAAACTTTTGGCCCATGCCCTTGTCCATAGGAGCTTGTTAGCCGCCCCTATGCCGGCAGAATATATGTGATATCTTTAAAAAAATAATAATAATGAATTAAACTAACTAATGCTGGCAGGTAGGACAATTGGCTTCGGGCCACCTTCCCCCAACCTCCTCCACCTCGCAGAATAAAACCACCTCTACCTCCTCCACCTCGCAGAATAAAACCACCTCTACCACCTCCACCTCGCAGAATAAAACCACCTCTACCACCTCCACCTCGCAGAATAAAACCACCTCTATCACCTCCACCTCGCAGAATAAAACCACCTCTACCACCTCCACCTCGCAGAATAAAACCACCTCTACCTCCTTCACCTCGCAGAATAAAACCACCTCTACCACCTCCACCTCGCAGAATAAAACCACCTCTACCACCTCCACCTCGCAGAATAAAACCACCTCTACCTCCTCCACCTCGCAGAATAAAACCACCTCTACCACCTCCACCTCGCAGAATAAAACCACCTCTACCACCTCCACCTCGCAGAATAAAACCACCTCTACCACCTCCACCTCGCAGAATAAAACCACCTCTACCACCTCCACCTCGCAGAATAAAACCACCTCTACCACCTCCACCTCGCAGAATAAAACCACCTCTACCACCTCCACCTCGCAGAATAAAACCACCTCTACCACCTCCACCTCGCAGAATAAAACCACCTCTACCTCCTCCACCTCGCAGAATAAAACCACCTCTACCACCTCCACCTCGCAGAATAAAACCACCTCTACCACCTCCACCTCGCAGAATAAAACCACCTCTACCACCTCCACCTCGCAGAATAAAACCACCTCTACCACCTCCACCTCGCAGAATAAAACCACCTCTACCACCTCCACCTCGCAGAATAAAACCACCTCTACCTCCTCCACCTCGCAGAATAAAACCACCTCTACCTCCTTCACCTCGCAGAATAAAACCACCTCTACCACCTCCACCTCGCAGAATAAAACCACCTCTACCACCTCCACCACCTCGCAGAATAAAACCACCTCTACCACCTCCACCACCTCGCAGAATAAAACCACCTCTACCACCTCCACCTCGCAGAATAAAACCACCTCTACCACCTCCACCTCGCAGAATAAAACCACCTCTACCTCCTCCACCTCGCAGAATAAAACCACCTCTACCACCTCCACCTCGCAGAATAAAACCACCTCTACCACCTCCACCTCGCAGAATAAAACCACCTCTACCACCTCCACCTCGCAGAATAAAACCACCTCTACCACCTCCACCTCGCAGAATAAAACCACCTCTACCACCTCCACCTCGCAGAATAAAACCACCTCTACCACCTCCACCTCGCAGAATAAAACCACCTCTACCACCTCCACCTCGCAGAATAAAACCATCTCTACCACCTCCACCTCGCAGAATAAAACCACCTCTACCACCTCCACCTCGCAGAATAAAACCATCTCTACCTCCTCCACCTCGCAGAATAAAACCACCTCTACCTCCACCACCACCTCGCAGAATAAAACCACCTCTACCTCCACCACCTTGCAGAATAAAACCACCTCTACCTCCTCCACCTCGCAGAATAAAACCACCTCTACCACCTCCACCTCGCAGAATAAAACCACCTCTACCTCCTCCACCACCTCGCAGAATAAAACCACCTCTACCACCTCCACCTCGCAGAATAAAACCACCTCTACCTCCTCCACCTCGCAGAATAAAACCACCTCTACCACCTCCACCACCTCGCAGAATAAAACCACCTCTACCACCTCCACCTCGCAGAATAAAACCACCTCTACCACCTCCACCACCTCGCAGAATAAAACCACCTCTACCACCTCCACCTCGCAGAATAAAACCACCTCTACCACCTCCACCTCGCAGAATAAAAACACCTCTATCACCTCCACCTCACAGAATAAAACCACCTCTACCTCCTCCACCTCGCAGAATAAAACCACCTCTACCTCCTCCACCTCGCAGAATAAAACCACCTCTACCACCTCCACCTCGCAGAATAAAACCACCTCTACCTCCTTCACCTCGCAGAATAAATCCACCTCTACCACCTCCACCTCGCAGAATAAAACCACCTCTACCTCCTCCACCTCGCAGAATAAAACCACCTCTACCTCCTCCACCTCGCAGAATAAAACCACCTCTACCACCTCCACCACCTCGCAGAATAAAACCACCTCTACCACCTCCTCCACCTCGCAGAATAAAACCACCTCTACCACCTCCACCTCCACCTCGCAGAATAAAACCACCTCTACCTCCTCCACCTCGCAGAATAAAACCACCTCTACCTCCTCCACCTCGCAGAATAAAACCACCTCTACCACCTCCACCTCGCAGAATTAAACCACCTCTACCACCTCCACCTCGCAGAATAAAACCACCTCTACCACCTCCACCTCGCAGAATAAAACCACCTCTACCTCCTCCACCTCGCAGAATAAAACCACCTCTACCACCTCCACCTCGCAGAATAAAACCACCTCTACCACCTCCACCTCGCAGAATAAAACCACCTCTACCTCCTCCACCTCGCAGAATAAAACCACCTCTACCTCCACCACCTCGCAGAATAAAACCACCTCTACCACCTCCACCACCTCGCAGAATAAAACCACCTCTACCTCCTCCACCTCGCAGAATAAAACCACCTCTACCACCTCCACCACCTCGCAGAATAAAACCACCTCTACCACCTCCACCTCGCAGAATAAAACGACCTCTACCACCTCCACCTCGCAGAATAAAACCACCTCTACCACCTCCACCTCGCAGAATAAAACCACCTCTACCTCCTCCACCTCGCAGAATAAAACCACCTCTACCACCTCCACCACCTCGCAGAATAAAACCACCTCTACCACCTCCACCTCGCAGAATAAAACCACCTCTACCACCTCCACCTCGCAGAATAAAACCACCTCTACCTCCTCCACCTCGCAGAATAAAACCACCTCTACCACCTCCACCACCTCGCAGAATAAAACCACCTCTACCACCTCCACCTCGCAGAATAAAACCACCTCTACCTCCACCTCGCAGAATAAAACCACCTCTACCACCTCCACCTCGCAGAATAAAACCACCTCTACCACCTCCACCTCGCAGAATAAAACCACCTCTACCACCTCCACTTTGCAGAATAAAACCACCTCTACCACCTCCACCTCGCAGAATAAAACCACCTCTACCACCTCCACCTCGCAGAATAAAACCACCTCTACCACCTCCACCTCGCAGAATAAAACCATCTCTACCTCCTCCACCTCGCAGAATAAAACCACCTCTACCACCTCCACCTCGCAGAATAAAACCACCTCTACCACCTCCACCTCGCAGAATAAAACCATCTCTACCACCTCCACCTCGCAGAATAAAACCACCTCTACCACCTCCACCTCGCAGAATAAAACCACCTCTACCACCTCCACCTCGCAGAATAAAACCACCTCTACCACCTCCACCTCGCAGAATAAAACCATCTCTACCACCTCCACCTCGCAGAATAAAACCACCTCTACCTCGCAGAATAAAACCACCTCTACCACCTCCACCACCTCGCAGAATAAAACCACCTCTACCACCTCCACCTCGCAGAATAAAACCACCTCTACCTCCACCACCTCACAGAATAAAACCACCTCTACCACCTCCACCTCGCAGAATAAAACCACCTCTACCACCTCCACCTCGCAGAATAAAACCACCTCTACCACCTCCACCTCGCAGAATAAAACCACCTCTACCACCTCCACCTCGCAGAATAAAACCACCTCTACCACCTCCACCTCGCAGAATAAAACCACCTCTACCACCTCCACCTCGCAGAATAAAACCACCTCTACCACCTCCACTTCGCAGAATAAAACCACCTCTACCACCTCCACCTCGCAGAATAAAACCACCTCTACCACCTCCACCTGAAAAAATAAACAAAACACTTTCTTTAAAGAAAATAAAAGCCTAGCTCACTCATCCGGATCCTATCTACAGTTATTCAATTCTAGCTAAACATATGAGGTTGGCTAAGCCAAACTCAAATAAACCAATATAAAGAAATGGTCATCAACGGAAATATTCAGTGATCCACTGATCCTTCAGTATTGAAGAAGTGCTTCAATCCTGCACTCCTGTTTTGGAACTTTGCCCAGGTTAGTTCCACTTAAAACTGACACTGCTTTATATTTGTTTAGTTGTTGTCATTCCCAGGATTAACTTCTTCTTTCCACAGGTTTCCCAGCTATGTTACCCTACTGGCCACTTAAGAGAAGTAATAGTACTGCCAGTTACTTTCTGTGTCCAGTCCTTTCCCTTCTCAGGGTTCTGTCGCCATCTGCTGGCCAACATGAATGACACACAGTCCTTTAATAAAATAAAGTTTTTTCCACGTTGTCTTTTCAAAGTCTGTTTTCCTCATAAACAGGCATGAACAACAATGTGCTTAACAGTATTCATTTTCAAATATTGCAACCAGAGCCAAGTACAATAATTGACCTTAAGTCCACATGTTTTCCTGACTGAAAAATATGTAGAACAAACAATGAAAACGACAGTATGAAATCTTCATCTCACAGACCAACTTTCACTGCAGGTTTGTTGTAGTAGAATTCAGCATTTCCCTAATCTTAACCACACAGATTAACATTTGCTTTTAGGAAATTTGAAGCAGCTCAGGCTCTGTTAGTTGTCTTCTGCTCCTGTCCCGCTGCACTGCAATTCCAAACAGGCACAGTTTTCCTGTTCTCCTTGATTTTTATTTTTCGAGTGTTACTGTATGGGATGCCAATGTGCCCCTATAATCTGTGTTTCTTATTATTATTACTGTCATTTTCATGATGGTTTTCATTATAATTCTTGTTTGTTTTGGATCGGTAGGGAGGGGGTTAAATTCCTCCCTGCTAAATTACATGTGAGAATGTGGCTGGAGCCACAGACCATAAAAGGCAGGTGAAACCCTTTGTTTAGTGGAGTGGTTTGGTTTGGAGAGACAGTAAGTGTTACCTGTAAAATTGTGTGTATATAGAGATAAATACTTGTTTATTTTGAGCTTTTTGTCAATTAAAGTATTTTGTTTCACTGCATTTTCTGACTCTGAGTTTTCCCTCTGCGGCTATCCTGCCACAGTTACACACAACAGACACTTGTAATCCACAAAAAGATGTTTGCTTCAAAGTTCCAAGATTAGGGTCACATACTTCATGTCCACCATAATTCCCGCCGTACCTCATCATGTGATTCCCAAGAACCATGGGAGATGTAGTTTCTTTCCATTGTATCTGTGTGCCCATCTCAATGCTTAACTTTTGGTTATTTACCACAATGTAGAAACCCTTTGCTTTAAAAACTAAAAAACACCCCTTTCTTACTCTGAGCTGTGACATTTTTATAAAGCTTTTCTATTAACACTGAGGTGACAAATACCAACTATATTTGCACTATGGCCAAAATATAACCCCCCACCCCATTTCTACTTTTATAATCATTGCGAAACCGGCTCATTTGTCACACTGTATAGATAAATAGATAGATATACTAAAGGAGGAATAAGGAGAAAGTAAAACATTTACACAAAAATGCTGTACACGTTTCTATACAGAAGGTGAGTTAATGCACTGATTCCAAACATAAAAATAAGAAATTACGAGATTTTATTTCTTTATTAAAAAGATTAAGTATCAAATATATAATAATCTACACAAAATAACTAAAAATACACATCCAACATCTACTTTAATTCATATTTTTATCATAAACCATAAATATTTTTGTAAGTAGCATAAAACTACTTTTTGCTTAAGGCTCCATTTTAAATTGTGTACACAAAAACCTGCAAAGAGTATATCAAACACCCACAGGGCATATATGATACGAGACAGCTTAGTCACACAAGACACAATTAAAGCTAGCGTAGCACTGTGGCAAGCTGGCTTGTGCTGTGACGCTGTTGCACGTTTTAATAAATAAACAAATAAAACAGTTGAACAAAACAAAACACTGCACACAAAACAAAACAGCACGTTGGCCAAAACAAATACACACAAACAAACAAACAAACAAACGGGACGAACAGCACATCTGGCAAATAAAAAACAAAAACATTCTCCACCCCAATAACAATGGTACACCCTGTCACATGAGGCAGACATGCCTGGGTTCTGCATTCTCCAGGGCTGGGCTGAACAGTTACTGTATTTTGGATTGTTATTGTTTCATTCATCTAAATGTATTCTAATATTTTATTAAATGTCCACATTTTCATGAGATCTTTAAAACCGTTCAGTCCAATTTCCACATTTTTCTCACTTGGATAACGGATAACGAAAATATGTGGTAATTTGTATAAAACATTCACCAAATGAAGGGCATATATTTAGATTATAAAAACATGTATTTAAGATTATAAAAACACATATATGGAGAGCACTGTATGTCCTCCTTTCCATGTCTCCTCTTATCCTAATAACTGTGATATTGAGTATCATATGCAAATTGGACAGTAATTACATAAAGGTTACACAGAGGACACATTCTCACCACTGGGACTCCATCAATTCTGGTGAAGGCCATAAAACTCTCACGATATCCCTGATAAGGGGATTTACACGCATCAGGAAAAAGACAAGTCAGCCTCAAAGGTTGTTTCCTAAAAACAAAAAGACAGGATTCTGCTCACGTTATTCAGTATAAAACAGTCATTCAAGTAAAATACGGATTTTTTGCTCCACAGCATTCATTATAAACTGTATATTTAAGGTGTATATACTGCAACCTAAAGTTTTAAAATCATGATGTCTAATTACATTAATTCATTCATCTCCTAAAGCAGGCATAGCTCTGGGCTCCTGTAATTACACTGAGCAACATGCAACACATTTGTTGGAAACTGTTCATCTGTAAGGTGCTTGTGGGCACGTCAGTGACGTACCTGCGGTCAACGGGGGTTTTAGGTCTTTCAGCGTCAGACACCCTTGCCCAGGCAACCCAGCAGAGGCTAATCAGGCCCCACCTCGTGCCCTGCATGCTACATTGTCGCCCTCTGGTCTTTCTTCTTCATCCACAGCCACCCAGAGGCTCTCTCTGCTGCCTCACTGATGTTCTTGGGTGCCTTCTTGCGAGTGGCCCGTGATACCAAGACTGCCCTGCAGCCACTTCAATCAGCTGCTGTATAAGGTCCTTATACTTGAGCCTCTTCCTTTAGTTTGCATCCTCATAACGGTCTTCCCATGGGACTGTAAGCTCCAGCATTATGACTTGCTTTGTTGATGCAGACACAAGCACAATATCTGGTCTAAGCACAATGTGTTGAGGGAGCCTTACCTGTCTCTCCAGGTCCACACTCTTGTGCCAGTCGCCTGCTGTTGCTAAAGCTCTAGATGTTGTCAGTGCCTAGTGGGGCCCTTGGCTTGACAAACGCAATGAGAGCGTGTCGTAATCCTGCCTGACACTATTCCCTTCTCCATTACTGCAGCGACCTCCTTGAGCAGGGATGAGGAACTTGATTCGCTGAATTTCTCTCTGCCACAGGTCGGGCCAAGTGAGTTATCACTCCTTTGCCCCATCCCACCCAGTCCAGACACCCTGCTGCTTCATTACAATTGTTCTGCGCGGTCTCTCCTCCTCCACGGCAGGTCGCACCTCATCCTGCATCAGCTTACGTCTCTCCTCGTCTGTGGCTGCATCGTACCTGGGGGCTGAGATGCTACCAAGTCCTGCACTTCCTTGTGCCACTCTTTCCACGATGACGCTGTGCCATAGCCAAGGCTCTGGCATACTGCTTCCTGTGCCTTCAGTTTTCCGCCTGTCTTCACTTTATTCCCTGCCTGAGACATCTTGCTGTCAGAGTCCCTATACTGCACTACCTCCCTTGCCCTGGTGACCTTGAATTGCTCTGAGCAGCTTGTTGGTCCTGTCACATTACACTGTAAATAAAAGCACGCTGTGAACTTCATCTTCATGGAGCCAACAGAGAAACTGACAGGCAACGTAAAAAAAGGCTACTAAGATAACATAGGAACCACTTACTTAAAGTTTTTATCTTACTGTTTTTAAGAATGTTGAGGGTTTTGAAACATAAGGATGAACAGTCAAGAAAAGTTTCATGAATAACAAGCCTTACTGTACTTATTAACCTTTATAAATCACACATCAGAAATCAACCAATCACAGTGAAGTATATGCCACGACACAGTACCTGTAGACATGTTATTTAGGGACTGTGGCAGTTGATGTTGGACTGAACCACTTCATGACTAGGGATAAGGGGGATAAAAACCTCTTACAAAAATGTAAATATTGTTTATTTTAATTCTATTCCTGAGTGCAATCTTCAATTGTGTGATTTATAGTCATGTGTAGGGTGTCTTCTATTGTATAAGAGACTTAATTTTGCACAAACAGCACAAGATGACTCTTCTACAATAACTTGGGTTAACACCATCTAGAATGAAAACAAATTATGGAAAGGCTGTTATGCATTTGCTGCACTGCTTGTTTGTCCTTTAACTACATAAATCTTGTTGTCACCACGCATGTCTGAATCCAAAATATAAACTGCATTTCTAGGGAAATAACAAGCATACATTGTACTGTAGTGTTGTTGGTTTTCTGCTGCCTTTTTCCTGGTTCATTTTGGAAACAAGACAGGTGTTCTAATGATACTGGATGAAAATAAATACATAAAGTGTAAGTTAAAGTTTTAGAAAACTGTGGCAGGGGGCAGAGCCCTGTGTGTAAATAAGGAGCAGGGCAAAACCCTGCTGAGCAAGTCACTTCACCTCCTTGTGCTCCGTCTTTCGGGTGAGACATCTTTGTAAGTGACTCTGCAGCTGATGCATAGTTCATACACCCTAGTCTCTGTAAGTCGCCTTGGATAAAGACGTCTGCTAAATAAACAAATAATAATAATAATTATTATTTTGTGTTTACTGCGATGGACTGGCGTCCTGACCAGGGTGTAGTCTCGCCTTGCGCCCTGTGTATGCCGGGTTAGGCTCCGGCTCACCGCGACCCTGTAAAGGAGTAAGCGGTTAATGATAATGGATGGATGGATGGATTTTGTGTTTATTTAAAAAGGGAATGTCTTGTTGTTGTGGTATGATTTAAAAAGTATTGTTTGGGGTTAAAAACACAGATGAATGTATTATAATTTAAACATGTGTTCTTCACAGATTAACAAGTGGTCTTTGGACCTCCCTGTATGTTCAAATATTAAGAGCTCTCTTGAACTCGTGGCCCATCTCAAAAGATGCATAGAAAGTCTGAAAGCAGGAACAGGCTCTGTACAGCTTGAAGTTTCTTTTGGCAGCACCCCATGTTCTCTTCAACTGCATACATCATTTTAATCAGCCAGCCAGGAAAAGTCTTTGTTTTCAAAACTGTAAAAAGTGATTTTGGGAGTGTGGTGATTTAAAAGATGGATTATATCTGCAAAATTCAGGCAGTTTCGTTATACTGCACTCTCCTACGCTTTATATCTAGAATCATATGGCTTCATTAGACTCTTTAAGGATTTGTTATTACATACTGGCACACGGAAATGGATCGAGTGTGCTACATGATGTTTTATAAAGGGTCCAGTGAAAGCCTGAAGCGACCACATGGCCCTGTAGAAATACTAAAAGAAATACAAACGGCTGGTTTCACAGTTCAGTCATGTTACTTTAGGTGCTTTAGTCCAAGTGTAACATGAGGGGATTTCATCTATCACATGGCCTAGTTATAACCCCTCACGTCAGTGATAATAGAGAAAATAAGTGCTAGTCTCATGGACGTTCTCACAGCTAGTTCACTTAGAAACTCAAGAGTTGAAACAAAAATGCTTTGTTTTATTGAATGCATTAAAATAGAATTAAACAATAAATCCCTGGCAATACACACCAATGTGTACAGCACGGGGTAAATAACAAATAATAAAAGATATCCACCCCAGAATAATGCAAACACGGTCACCAGTCCTGGGTGTGTGCAGTAGTGCTCATGGTGGGTGATACAAGTTTATATCCGTGACAATGGTGACGTGCATGTCCGGTTTAGTGCTGGCCCTTGGCGACAGCTCCGGATCTGTGTTAGCCATCTAGTAATGCACAAGATAAAACAAGACAATCACAAGACAAACAAACAAAACACTCACGGTACTTTTTACATGCAACGGGGTCTCTCACAGTCCTTCTTAGTTTATTTACACAAACCAAAGTGAAAGGAACATATTACGATTCTCCATCCCCTTTTATGCCGTCACACATGACCCCTTGGTAAATGAGTGCAACCGCCTCTCCAATCTGCGGCTGCCACGTTGTTTCCCTTCCGGGTCAATGCGTTATTGCAACAGAGTTGTTATGGAAATTTCATGGCAATTGCTTAGCTCGCTTATTAGCAATTAATACGCCTATATAGATAGTAACGCTAAGTTTAAGTAGAGACCTGTCCCGAGTCAATAGGACGAGTAGAACATGAGCTATAAGAAATAATATCTTTATGTTTATTAAGTATAAAAAGTATATTCTACAATTAGCCTGAGCTTGCTGTTCCTTGGAACTCACAGGGGGAGCAATTCCCCCATCGGCTGGTATGACAGCCGCCAATCAGAACTCCACCATCACTCACCCCATCTCTACAGACCAAAGAGAAATTAAAGTAAACAACTTTTAGAGAAACCACAAGAACAGCCTCTGCACTTATTTTTGTATTGCCATATATGTTACAAAACATGTTATGCAGCTGCACCCTGTATTCACCAAACATAGTTAATACTTCCTCTTTTTACTATTCTCTGTTACCTAAAACGGTATACGCTTCCTCTGCTAAGACATAGTTAAACTGCATTAAGTGCCTTATAAGGGAAGGACGATTAGTTTCCTGCCTTAAGCTTGTTTAAGCTGACTATATATTAACCTCTCAAAACCCCAGCCCCTCACAGACAATTTCCGCCTGGGGGGCTGTGCCCTTAAATAAATCACAATATCTTCCAAAGTATAGACAGCACAGGCATGGTTCAGGGCTTGAATTCAAGGTAACCCCTTGGGCATCAAGAATAAAACCTCAGGTGTGATAAAAGTCTTACTCAGTACCACACTGGAAGGAGATATCCAGAAAAAATACATAAAAAAACAACAAACGCTTTTCATTTTTTTATGTTCTATAGTCATTTTTTCAACTTGTAGCATATGAAAAGAGCCAGATTTTTTCCAGTGCTTCACCAACATGTCTACTATACTGGGAACTATTTGAATAAAGGGATCAAATTCTACAGGAGTTTTTACAAAGGGTCCCCAAACCTCTCCAAACCTCTCCAAAAATGAACATTGTGTAAATCTTTATGTCCAGTGATACACTAGTTTCTTGAGCAAGTTCTAAAAGGGATGTGAACTTCTGGCACCTCACATGCTATCCATTGCCACATGAATTAGATTTTGTAATCCCCCCTTTTTTTTTTGTCCAATATTTCATTCAAAAGGTGGCCTTTTTGGAGAGCTTTGGGGTGCCTGAAATGTATCCATGATGAGTATGCATGATGAGTATGCCTTTTCTGCTGAGAAACATCAAAACTCTCACTTGTTGAGGGGGGAGGGTTTTCTTCAGTGTCCTCACTGAAAATAAAAAGTGAAATGAATTGAAAATTAGAATAACATTTCCATTATCAGTATCAATGAGCAACAGATTCAAGCACAGTATTTGCACTGCTGAGAGGTGAACATTGATTATTGGATAAAGGTGTCTGCCAAATGTCTACAATAATAATACTAATAATAATGAGATTGCAGAGAACTTGGCTGCTCTCAAATCAAGCTGCCAGACTAAAAACACCTGAGTTCCTTTCATCTTTACTTTGATTGACATGTGGCAAGCAAAGGAACTGGGTGAGTGACTGTTGGGGGAGGCAGACAGCTTATCTTGAAAGGATAAGAAAACCTACACTGTTTCTAGGTGAGTAACACCACGCCTTGTAATCATGGAATTATATATATAAAAAAAAGTTTGCTAAACACTCTCATTTTATAAATCAGTGAACATCAATGAGAAAATAATAAAAACGGTCAGGAAGCAACAATTATTTCTTGCAACTTTTATTGCATGTAAAGATCAGAGACTGTATAGAGCAGCACAGCACAGTTGAGACATGGTGTTGCTAAAAAATTATTAAAAAAACGTTATTTCTATGTGTCCCTTGAGAGTCAAATGGTTGCATTTTCTAATAACATACTTACAGTAAAAAATGCATATTGAAAATTATGCAGTATAGTAGACATGTTGGTGAAGCACTGGAAAAAAATCTGTCTCTTTAATAATAATAATAATAATAATAATAATAATAATATGTAGTGTGGATCCATTATACTTACAAATTCTGAAGAGGATCCAATCCATCTTCAATGCTGCTTCAGACACTGAATCAACGCTCGCCAAACCAGGAAGTTGATCATTTTCGCAATCACTTTCACTCCTATCCATCTCTTCCAAAACTTCAGAAAGACTGAATCTACTTTGTTTAGGATGCTTTGGAACACTGCTCGACATTTTGTTCGATTTTACAAATTTTATAAATTGAAAAATGATCAGAAAATGTTATAAAACCGTGATCCGTTGTGCATACCGCTGCGCACTCGGTTGCAATAGATAGGGGTATGTTTACTGCGCAGATCGATTACTCTGTAATGGATTGGGCTACAAACAAAGTCAAGGTATCATTGGACAGCTTGTGACCTCCCCTACAACGTAATCAGGGAGGTTTCACCATCATCAGACAGCTGTAAGACCAGAGCAGCAAAACGCACAGCTAGTCGATTGCAGCTGTTTTAGAAGCATGATACAAGTCACATTGCCAAGGGGATATCTCAGCGGTGAAATGACGGATTCGAAAAATTCCTTCGCTGTTTGACGGTAGGAAAACAACGATTTTGATATTGAATCAGCTTTTTTTTCACTTTTGCTTTTGTAATAATATTACAAATGATTTATGAAATATAATGTGTAATTGCAGTACCATGTTCCGCCCGCGGGACAGGTGGGGCGTAAGTGGTTTTAAGGAGCCAGAAACGGCTCGGTGTGCGATTCTGCGATTGCTAATAGATTCTGTGTCACTCTGTTGAACGCTCCAGTTTGCAAACTTAAATAAACCCTTGATGTTTTCTACTCTGTCTCCTCGCTGAGTCTCTGTTTGGGGTCTCCAAAGGAAGGTAAACTTCTACCATACTTGGGTTCAAAGAAGGAAAAAAACTTCCACTACAGAGTCTCGCCCCCTTCCTGGCTGGCCGACTTCCCTTGAACCCTGGGAAAGAACTGTCAGGCCAGCCCGTCCAAGGAACTCTGTTCTCACTGCTTAGTGCCCTCACATGTCAGGAGGGTGATTTACAACCAATAATCATTGTATTTCTGTCACAGGTTCCCTCCTGTCAAGTGACAGCTACCCATATAATCAAATCAAATACCAAAGTTAAACATAAACCATATAGTACTCTTAGCTTATTAACCACAAAATGTAGTAATAACTTCTAAAACAAACGTTTTAGAAACAATTTGTAATTGTTTCACAAATAAATCAATCAGCACCCCCTTTATAACATTACATTAGAGTTTGTACAGTATCTTTCAGCAGTTTACACAGTATGCTCTTAAAAAAAATGTTTAATGTAATCAATAAAGAAAGCATTTTTGTTGCAACTCTTGAGTTTGTAAGTGAACTAGCGTGAGAACAGTGCTACTCTAGTGCACTGACATGAGGCGTTATAACTAGGCCACGTGATAAAACCCCCTTGCATTACATTTTTTGCGTCACGAACAGGATTGAATATATACTGTGCAATTTCAAATTTATGTTGTGTGTGTTTAAGCAGGAAATAATTCAGTCATGAGTAGCATGGAAGAGTTGAAGGCAGCTCCAGCGTAAGTTGTCAGACCAAGACAACAGGCTCCGGGAGCAGTTTTGCTGCAAACCAGGAAAGACCAGAGAGAGGCCTTGTCTCTAGCTAAGACTGTCATTGAGCAGCAGGCCAGCGTTTCACGTTTACCCCCAACATTGTATGTGCCAAGAGACAAAAAGCTGCTAGACTTTAGTGGACTGTCAGTAAAGACAGGGGACCTGACAATAGACTAGTCAAGTAAAAGGTGCCCTCCGAGTCTTGAAAATCCCTCCTGAAGATCAAGCAGAAATAATTAAGGATCACTTGCATGGACAGGCCAAAGCAACCATCAAGTTTTCACTGCCTGAAGACACTAAATACATTGATGCCATATTTAAAATACTGGCAGAAGTGTATGGAGACAGAGTTCCAATAGGCACACATCTTAAAGAGTTTTATGACCGCAGGCAGGAAGTGAACGAGGCGATCCATACCTATGCCTATGACCTGAGGGAGCGCCTTAACAGCGTGCTGCGGAGAGATTCTCATCGTCTTCCTGATCGAGATAGTATTGAAGGAGCAGCTCGTCTTGGGACTGCAAGATGACTCAGTTCAGAGGGAAATGAAAAAGAAATATCACAGAGAGTTACCTTGATGCAGGTAGCCATTATAGCATAGCTAAAGTCTAAATATTAACCGACTACAAGGTTTCTTTTCTCAGCGAAAACTTGGTTTTATTTTGTCTTTGTAATTGTCACGAACTGTATAAAGTATCAACAAACAAAAAAAATATTTGAGTGAAACTGAGCTCTTAGTTTGTGCAGAAAAAAACGCACGTGGAGTTCTTTCTCTTGTTATTGTTATCCTCTTCTTGTCTGTTCTATTTCCTGTCTTTCTCTTTCCTTTAAAGCAAAGGCTTTTGGTCATTGTAGTCATCCAATAAACTTGAACTTCTTAACAGGACTTTAAAAAAAGTTCGAACAGCCATCACATGGTCTGAAGAAGAGGAAGATGGGACAGAAAGTGCTTCTAGTAGTGCATCTCAAAATAAAACAAAACAAATACTTGCACAGCCCTGCTTTTGGATACTTTTGGATTGCTTTCGGCAGCAACCCACTGGAGAGCCTTCCTCAGCTCCGCTCTACAAGACTCAACATACCGGCCAGGTGCAGCCTTTTACACATCTGCATCATAGAAAACAAACAAGGCCCACATTTTACTCCACATTCTCACATGGGAAACAAGGCTAAAATTAACTCTTTTCTGGGTTCAGATATTATTTATTTATTATTATTTATTTCTTAGTAGATGCCCTTATCCAGGGCGACTTACAGTTGTTACAAGATATCACATTATTTTTACATACAATTACCCATTTATACAATTTGGTTTTTACTGGAGCAATCTAGGTAAAGTACCTTGCTCAAGGGTTGTGATAGGGTACACCTCGTCCCTGTATTATTATTATTATATTTGTATTTGACGGTGGGAAAGCCGTGTTTTTTTATTGTTCGTTTTGTTTATTAATTTAAAAAACCTGTGTGAATGTGGCTGGAGCCTCAATGAGGTAATTGTTTTATTGATAATTAATTAAGGCTCCAGCCACAGCTTAAAAGAACGAGCTCCAGGGTAATGGGGAGGATTTTCCTTTGAGTTAGAGACGGGAGGACGGTTTAGAACGAGATCATACATCCGAAGCAACTGCTACCGCTGTACCACTCGGTATTTGTTTCTTTATGTATTTTTGGCCATCGAGCCCTTTTGTTTGTTATAGTGTTTTGTTTATTGTTTGATTTATTATTAAAACCCGAGCGCAAACGCGTCTCGTTTTCCCTACCTACCTTTGCCTTTGTTTTTGTATTGCTTCTTCCTGGTCCGGGACGTCAGTACTGCAACCGCTCTGTCACATATGGTGTCCTGTGTGGGATAAACGCCTCCAGGAGCCGGACCAGGAATACAAAGGGCGTTTTTTTTTATTATTTTTTTCGAAAATTGTTTTTTGTGGAAAAGTAAATAAAAAAAAAAAAATAAAAAAAATGGAAGGCTGGAACTGGAGAGACGGCTGCAGTGAGCTGGAGGATCTCCTCGGCAGGTTGGAGGACCAAGGTTGGTGCCTTGCCTGCGGGGTGTATGGGCACACGGTGGCTGTCTGCCCCTTCCAGGAAGAGGAGGAGGAACCAGCCCAAAGGAGGAAGGTGAGCAGAAGGAGGCAGAGAGGGGGAAAAGTAAGGAGGAAGCAGAGGGAGCCAAGGTGGTGCACCATGTGCATTGCTTATGGGCATGAGGACGAGGACTGCCCAGAGCAGGAGCCAGGGGAGGAGGAGCCCGAACGTCCTGCGCCTGAGTGGGAGGAGCCCGAACGTCCTGCGCCTGAGTGGGAGGAGCCCGAACGTCCTGCGCCTGAGTGGGAGGAGCCCGAACGTCCACGTCCCAAGAGGGAGGAGTCGGTGCGTCCACGTCCCAAGAGGGAGGAGTCGGTGCGTCCACGGCCCAAAAGGGAGGAGTCGGTGCGTCCACGTCCCGAGAGGGAGGAGTCGGTGCGTCCACGGCCCGAGAGGGAGGAGTCGGTGCGTCCACGGCCCGAGAGGGAGGAGTCGGTGCGTCCACGGCCTGAGAGGGAGGAGTCGGTGCGTCCTGTGTCCGGAGGGGAGGAGCTGAAGGCCCAAACCCCTATTTTTTTTTGGGAGGGACGAGGGCGTGAAGCTCAGGCTCCACAGCAGCCGCTGTTTTTGCTGCTGAAGGGAGCCCAGCGGAGACGCCCGCCACCAGCCCTAACCCCGCTGGCGAAGGAGCCAGCAGTGCCACCGGAGGGAGATGAGCTGCTGTTCCCGCCGCCACCACCCGAGGGAGAGGAGCAGGAGCTGCCTCTGCCTCCACCACCACCACCCGAGGGAGAGGAGCAGGAGCTGCCTCTGCCTCCACCACCACCACCACCCGAGGGAGAGGAGCAGGAGCTGCCTCTGCCTCCACCGCCACCACCCGAGGGAGAGGAGCAGGAGCTGCCTCTGCCTCCACCGTCACCACCCGAGGGAGAGGAGCAGGAGCTGCCTCTGCCTCCACCACCCGAGGGAGAGGAGCAGGAGCTGCCTCTGCCTCCACCACCACCACCACCCGAGGGAGAGGAGCAGGAGCTGCCTCTGCCTCCACCGCCACCACCCGAGGGAGAGGAGCAGGAGCTGCCTCTGCCTCCACCGCCACCACCCGAGGGAGAGGAGCAGGAGCTGCCTCTGCCTCCACCGCCACCACCCGAGGGAGAGGAGCAGGAGCTGCCTCTTCCTCCACCGCCACCACCTGAGGGAGAGGAGCAGGAGCTGCCTCTGCCTCCACCGTCACCACCCGAGGGAGAGGAGCAGGAGCTGCCTCTGCCTCCACCGTCACCACCCGAGGGAGAGGAGCAGGAGCTGCCTCTGCCTCCACCACCACCACCCGAGGGAGAGGAGCAGGAGCTGCCTCTGCCTCCACCACCACCACCACCCGAGGGAGAGGAGCAGGAGCTGCCTCTGCCTCCACCACCACCACCACCCGAGGGAGAGGAGCAGGAGCTGCCTCTGCCTCCACCGCCACCACCCGAGGGAGAGGAGCAGGAGCTGCCTCTGCCTCCACCACCACCACCCGAGGGAGAGGAGCAGGAGCTGCCTCTGCCTCCCGAGGGTCCGCTGCTGCTGCCGTCGCCTGGGGTCGCCAGGGATCCTGCTTCGCCTGGGGTCGCCAGGGATCCTGCTTCGCCTGGGGTCGCCAGGGATCCTGCTTCGCCTGGGGTCGTTGAGGGTCCTGCTTCGCCTGGGGTTGCTATACTGTGGCCGGAGCCCCACGGAGGGGAGCTGCCGGCCATGAAGAAGGGGGGGGAGGTCAGGAGACCAGTTCCCCTCGCAGCAGTTTCGCTGCTGGAGATCGTGTGGTCGGAGCCCCACGGAGGGGAAATGCCGGCCATGAAGAAGGGGGGGGAGGTCAGGAGACCAGCTTCCCCAGCCGCACGTTTGCGGCAGGATAGTGTGTGGCGGGAGCCCTGGAAGAGGGAGCTGCCGGCCACGAAGAGTTGGGGGGTGCCGGACCTCCCACCATGGCCACCCCCATGGACACTGTCCTTCCCCCTCTTCCGGGACGTTGAGACTGAGGGGGGAGGTGGCCATTGAGGCCATGTGTGCTACGCACAAGGGGGGGCGTGTGTGATAGGGTACACCTCGTCCCTGTATTATTATTATTATATTTGTATTTGACGGTGGGAAAGCCGTGTTTTTTTATTGTTCGTTTTGTTTATTAATTTAAAAAACCTGTGTGAATGTGGCTGGAGCCTCAATAAGGTAATTGTTTTATTGATAATTAATTAAGGCTCCAGCCACAGCTTAAAAGAACGAGCTCCAGGGTAATGGGGGGAGATTTTCCTTTGAGTTAGAGACGGGAGGACGGTTTAGAACGAGATCATACATCCGAAGCAACTGCTACCGCTGTACCACTCGGTATTTGTTTCTTTATGTATTTTTGGCCATCGAGCCCTTTTGTTTGTTATAGTGTTTTGTTTATTGTTTGATTTATTATTAAAACCCGAGCGCAAACGCGTCTCGTTTTCCCTACCTACCTTTGCCTTTGTTTTTGTATTGCTTCTTCCTGGTCCGGGACGTCAGTACTGCAACCGCTCTGTCACAAGGGTACAGCAGCAATGTCCCCCACCTGGAATTGAACCCATGACCTTCCAGACAAGAGTCCAGAGCCCTAACCACTACTCCACACTGCTGCCCATAATATTATTATTATTTATTTCTTAGCAGATGCTCTTATCCAGGGCGACTTACAATTGTTACAATATAACAATGTAATAGGGTTAGATGGTAATAGGATTAGATAAGATAATAGGGTTAGATGGCAATAGGGTTAGATGGCAATAGGGTTAGATAAGATAATAGGGTTAGATTGTAATAGAGTTAGATGGTAATAGGATTAGATAAGATAATAGGGTTAGATGGTAATAGGGTTAGATGGTAATAGGGTTAGATAAGATAATAGGGTTAGATGGTAATAGGGTTAGATGGTAATAGGGTTAGATAAGATAATAGGGTTAGATGGTAATAGGGTTAGATGGTAATAGGTTTAGATGGTAATAGGTTTAGATGGTAATAGGATTAGATAAGATAATAGGGTTAGATAAGATAATAGGGTTTGATGGTAATAGGGTTAGATGGTAATAGGTTTAGATGGTAATAGGATTAGATAAGATAATAGGGTTAGATAAGATAATAGGGTTAGATGGTAATAGGGTTAGATGGTAATAGGGTTAGATAAGATAATAGGGTTAGATGGTAATAGGGTTAGATGGTAATAGGTTTAGATGGTAATAGGTTTAGATGGTAATAGGTTTAGATGGTAATAGGATTAGATAAGATAATAGGGTTAGATGGTAATAGGGTTAGATGGTAATAGGTTTAGATGGTAATAGGTTTAGATGGTAATAGGATTAGATAAGATAATAGGGTTAGATTGTAATAGGGTTAGATGGTTATTGGGTTAGACAAAGAGATTAATGTGATTAATAACTCTCGCAAATGGAATGTTTATACTAAATGCTCTGATGGTCTATCTGATTGTATTTGGCAGAGGGAGGTAGAATGGGCTGTGAATGTGCAGAATCCGCAGACGATGGCTCGCGGACCGCTGAAAATGCTGTTAAGAGGACAGACTCAGGGAAGAGCGATCGGCAAAATGGTTATCTGCTGCTGAGATGGTGGCGGTTGTAGTGGAGAATGATTATGGTACTCATAGAAAATAATAACCCTGTATCTAAGAGAGCTTGATAATGTAAAATAAACATTGATCCGGCTCCTGATGGTGGTGTGGAACTTGATGTTGTGTGTAACATTGATATCTTTAACGTTGATTACTTATTTGGTAAAATACCTGAATGTTATTGTTTAAACTATGTTTCCAGTTGGTGGAAGCGGATATCACCTATTATTTGCTTTCGAATGTTTGGAGAGAGTGTGGTGCCTGATGGCAGAGGCTGAATGAGAACGAGATGCCATTGCTCTGGCTATGCTTGATGATTCTTTGCAGCGTGAGACGGACTGTTGGGATAGATAGTCTGCATTAGAAGTAGACAGTACTGATTGCAGGCGAGGGGTAGAGAGGGATTCAGCAGACAAAGCTTTGTGGTAGATTTAAATAGAGCTAAGGCAAGGCAATCACTGACGATGGGAAAGTCAATGTCTTGTCGGCTGAGCTTTGAAAGTTTAGAGGAGGGCCAGTTTTTTCTAATGAAGATGCAGAGAAAGTTGAGTAATGGAGCTGCGCTTTGAACGGCACTGTTGCTGGGCTGGAGACTGGATGGAGCAGGAAAGACTAACGCTGGAGCTCCTGCAGCCAAATAGAGAAGCTGTCAGGTAGGAAAATGATTGATAATATCTAGGCAGCTTTGTGCATAGAAGTAACCTGCAGTGAAATGAGCGAGGCAACAAAGTTTAGATATAGTGATGTTAAGCTGAAGCATGAATGACGGAGTCTGAGCGTTTGCTACAAAGCGAAAACACTAGACAGGTTAAGTGCATAAGATTGTGCCTTAAATAGAGAGTTAATAATCATAAACATTAATTAAGCAGCCCCAATGCCTGCCCCTGAATCTCACACAAATGCTAACATATAATAAGTGTAGGTGCCAATACAAAGTCGCTTTGGATAAAAGCGTCTGCTAAATGACTAATTAATAATAATAATAATAATAATAATAATAATAATAATAATAATAATAATAATAATAATAATAATAATAATGGTTTTACAGGCTGGTTAGAAATGTACCATTCAGTGGGTAATTCTGCAGAGGAATTACATTTAACTTTATTGCTGTTTTTTTTTTTTTTTTTTTAAAAGCCCCAATACTTTCCAACAATTATATAATATTAATAAAATATTGATGCAGATTAACAAGGAAGCTGTGTGGAGTGTGGTTTCTGCAGTGCCACTGTTGGTACATGTATGTGTTGCTTCATGTAAGATTATTTTATAATCTTTATTAAAGAGTATATTGCACAATAAAGGTTTTATATAAAGCCCATAAGAGGGATTTTTGTATCAATTTTCTTTATCAAATTACTTTTCTTATTCCTGTGTGTCAGGAGTGAGTGCAGTTTTGACAGTGTCAATTCTGGGTTCACTGTCAAGGGCATGATTTCCATTACATGCGAGTAGGTGTTAAAACTTCATGCTGATATTGGACTCTAGCCAACATAAGCACCAACTAAGACATAGCTTATTTTACTGTGTTTCCTTCCAACTGATGATGTAGATATCCTTCTGCCTGGTGTTGATGGCTGAAGTGTAATGCTGGCTCCAGGGATCAGCCTATTTTGCCTCCATGGCGCATCAGCACACACAACGGCTGCAATGCTGGCTTCAGGGATCAACTACAGTGCGGCCTCCCCAGCGCATCAGCATGACAACTGTCTAGACTGAGCTGAGTAGGGTACTTCTCTGAGGTCTTCAAGTGGGCACCTTCCATCCTTGGTGTTTCGTCGATTAGCCCACGACTCAGCTAAGCCCAGCTTACTTACCTTCCTTTACATCAATGTTTTTTTTTACTGTGCTTGAGGTCCCCAACCAAAATCTTTTCATCTCAACCAGAGCCAGTTGCTGCTCCTCTCTGCTGCTTCAGATAAGTTCTTCACTATGCGTTGCAACTCCTGACCACTGAATCCGATGTCTCTGAGAAACTGGGTTGGACTGTGCCACAAATCCTTGACAACCCTGGACTCTCCATCCTTGCTGTTCCGCTTCAGCAGCTAGTTGAGTGTACCGCAGTTTCTTCCTCTCATACGCCTCATCCACAGCATCCTCCCATGGCACTGTTAACTCTACCAGGTGAACAAGGCGTGCTGATCCAGACCACAAGACAATATCAGGTCGAAGGTTAGTGGTGGCAATCTCAGGTGGGAAAATAAGCCTTTGTCCAACATCTGCATTTTCCAGTCTCTAGCAGCTTCCAGTTGTCCTAGACGACTTTTGGTTTTAATACCTTTTCTTGGTGGTTGCTCCCCTGGATGGAGGAATGTTGTTCTTCGTGTGTCATATATTGCTGGAATTGGTGGCAACATGTTGGTCATGCTGCACTTGTCTTCCAATGCTAAAGCCAAACATCACAGCACCTGGTCTTGACGCCAAGTAAAACGTCCTTGGCTAAGACCCACCTTACATCCTGTCAAAATATGTCTTAATGTAGCTTGCGATGAACACAAAGGACACCATGGACCCTTTTCTACCCAAAGATTAAGTTTCTGTGGTGATGGGAGAACATCATATGTTGACCTGATAAGGAAACTTATCCTGCTCTGTTCCATTGTCCATAGATTTTGCCAGCCAATCTTGTGTTGTTCCACACTCTCCCATCTTGTCCATTCTCCCTGCTTGGCCTGGGAAACTGCCTTTATGCAACTCATCCTCTCCTCCTGCTTTTGCACCTCGTTGACTACCAGCTTCCTCCATTGAGTTGCGGCTGCTTTGTGCCATGTAGGAGGAGCTGAACTAAGACCAAGGCCTCCTCTTCCATGCTGTACTTGCCCCATGATATCACTGATACCAAGGGCAGCCTTTGCATCTTCCACAGCTTCCTTTGCCGCCCACTTTCTTCCAGTTTTCAACACAGGTGCTGCCTCCCTCACACATTCGTTGTGTGATTCTACCAATGTAATTTCCAGTTGAACCTTGGTGCACTTAAACTCCTCAGTTAGAGCTGAGGCTGGCAGCGGCAGTATACCTTTACCATACAGTCTCACTCTGCTGAGGCAGCGTGGATCTCCTAACCATTTCCTGACGTATGAACTGATTAACGCTTCCAGCTTCTCTACTGTTGTCAAGGAAACCTCATACACAGTGAGTGGCCACAGAAGTCTTGGCAGTAGACCAAACTGAACGCACCAGAGTTTAAGTTTGCCTGGTAAAGCGCTGCTGTCTATGCTCTTCAAGCCTTGCACTGCATGTTGTCTCACTTCTCCCACACAAACTGTGACCTTTAGGTCCCCATTATACCATCTCCCAAGACTTTTCACAGACTTCTCAGACACTGTTGGTATTGCCTCACCGTTAATGTAGAACCTCTTATCCACTACTTTACCTTTAATTATAGAGATGCTCCTTGACTTAGTGGGCTTCAATTGCATTCATGCCCATTCAATGTTATTGATTAGTTTGCCTAATAACCGATTAGTGCAGGCTACTGTTGTAGTCATGATTGTCATGTCATCCACGTATGCTCAAATTGGTGGGAGTCGCATTCCAGAAGCCAAGCATTCTCCTTCCACTACCCATTGTGACGCCCTAATAATTACTTCCATTACCATGGTAAAAGCCAGTGGAGAAATGGTGCATCCTGCCATTATTCCAATTTCTAGACATTGCCATGTAGTGCTGAATTCTGAAGTTGAAAAACTAAATTGCAAATCTCCAAAGTAGGCTTTCACTAAGTTTGTTAAATAGAGCGAAACTGACCAATACTCAATCTTTTCCTTTGGGTATAAAGACCCCACTCAAGAAGTCCTGACCACCCTTATGGCTGAGGTCACAGCCATCGTGAACGCCAGACCTCTTGTTCCTGTGTCAATGGATCCGGAGTCTCCTTTCATCCTGACTCCTGCTACACTTCTCACACAGAAGGTCAACACAGTTTCTGCACCTCAAGGTGAATTCAACCAAAAATACCTCTAGAAATGACAGTGGAGGCAAGTACAGAGTCTGGCTAACTCTTTTTTGGACCACTGGAGATGTGAGTACCTCCTTACTCTGCAGAGACACCACAAGTGTCAGTCAGACAGGCCAAATCTCAGAACAGGAGACCTTGTCCTCTTAAAGGACAGTCAACTGAAAAGAAACGAGTGGCCTATGGGGATTGTCATGCCCGGCAAAGATGGGAAGGTCCGTAAAATAGAGGTGAAAGTCACAAACCAAGGAGTGGCAAAGTTCTTCTTCAGACCTGTGTCAGAGGTCATCCTCCTCCTTTCTCAGGAAACCTAAAAAGGGGACTTTGGGACTATAAGATCACATTGTGCGATTGTAAGTCGCCCTGGATAAGGGCGTCTGCTAAGAAATAAATAATAATAATAATAATAATTGTGTTTGATAACAGAGTCATATATTGTGTGTATTATGTGTATAGTGTTACAGTGGCATTTTGTAACTGCCAGACGGGGAGAGTTCTGGTACAAGGTATATTGTTGCTATTTAAAAAAATATATATATATTACCTCGCGCCACCTCGACGCTAGGAACAGCTGACTGTTGTTTTCTGTGTTGTTGCTATGTATGACAGTTTTCAAAACAAGCCATCTTTCAGCAGCAAAAAAAGTCTTAAAATCTCACTTCTATCTACGTTATAGGTTGGTTAAGCATTATCTGTGAGTATTTAATTAGCATAAACCTTTTACTCACGCTAGGTGATGTTGTTATTTATATAGTTATGTTATTATTTTGTTTTAGTCGATGTTGACGTAAATAAGCGGCATCGGAAGGCTTGTATGCTTAACGTTAGCTAATGTTACGTTCTTGCCAGCTAACTAACTAGCAGGCTCATTTGTTCTCAGTCATGTAGTTAGTTTTCTACCTCTGTTAAATGATTAGCTCATGTCAAATTACGTATATGTAATGCAATTCTGTGTAACGTTCAGTTAGATAGGTTAACGCAGCCTCTTTTATACACCACCATCTATCTAGCTATGTGCGCGTTATGTTAACGTTACTTATCCACATGACGTTCATTTGTATCTATGCTAGCTTCAATGCAGAAATGTATGTATGTTAGTCTAGCAGGTGTTTGTTATTTAACTTTCTTATTTGTGTATGCTTCTCTGTTGTAGTTTCACACCCACCGAAATAAATGTGCTAGTGTTTTCTTCAGGTGCTGTGCCTCTTCCACCCATCTAGCAAGAGGCTGCAGATCTATAGTTAAATGCACAGAGTGTGAGTGCAGCAGCCACAACACTGTTCTCCACCCAGGCCCAGCACCTTGGACTGCAGGTGCCCACTCCCCTGCTTCAGAGCACGGAGGAGAACGAAACGTGAGTACTTCAACACCTGCAGTCACCGCTCAATGCACAGCAGTCTGCGGTGCAGGCTTTAGCGCAAGATCCTGCTCAAAAATATGCCTAGTAAAGGTATATCCTAAAGGTCAACCCAGAAAAGCGATGAAGATGTACACCATCCTAGACAACTAAAGCAACAGAGATACTGAAATTGAAGAAGGCAACTATGAAAAAGACCTAGGAGTTTATGTTGACTCAGAAATGTCTGCATCTAGACAATGTGGGGAAGCTATAAAAAAGGCCAACAAGATGCTCGGATATATTGTGAGAAGTGTTGAATTTAAATCAAGGGAAGTAATGTTAAAACTCTACAATGCATTAGTAAGACCTCACCTAGAATATTGTGTTCAGTTCTGGTCACCTCGTTACAAAAAGGATATTGCTGATCTAGAAAGAGTGCAAAGAAGAGCAACCAGAATTATCCCGGGTTTAAAAGGCATGTTGTATGCAGACAGGCTAAAATAATTTAATCTATTCAGTCTTCAACAAAGAAGACTACGCAGCGATCTGATTCAAACATTCAAAATCCTAAAAGGTATAGACAATGTCAACCCAGGGGACTTCTTTGACCTGAAAAAAGAAACAAGTACTGGGGGTCACAAATGGAGATTAGATAAAGGGGCATTCAGAACAGAAAACAGGAGGCACTTTTTTACACAGAGAATTGTGAGGTTCTGGAACCAACTCCCCAGTAATGTTGTTGAAGCTGACACCCTGGGATCCTTCAAGAAGCTGCTTGATGAGATTCTGGGATCAATAAACTACTAACAACCAAACGAGCAAGATGGGCTGAAATACCTCCTATCGTTTGTAAACTTTCTTATGTTCTTATATTCTTATGTTTTTAACAGGTCAATGGCTAAGTCAGAGTTCTTCAAGCTGTTCAACAGGGACCGCCTCTCCTTACTCGCTAAGAACATGCGCAGGAGTAGTGGAGGCGGCAGGGAGAAGAGTTAATGGCTACCAAGTGGAGGCAATTGACGGGAAGATAACTCCCAACCCTCATTGAGTGTAACAAGATGCTTAACAGCAGGGCAGAAATACCAACATCTGCTGCAGCTCTTCACGAATCACACCTGAAGTGTGTAGCAGACCAGATTCCAGAATTGGACCCTCAAGCGCAGATTCTTCTCCTGCTGGGCAGAGACATCTTAAGGGTTCACAAGGTGCATAATCAGATCAACGGGCCTCACGATGCTCCCTACGCACAGAGACTTGACCTTGGGTGGGTCGTAGAAGGCAACGTCTGCCTGGGCAATGCTCACAAGCCACCAACGGTGAACACTTTCAACACCAGTATTCTAGAGAATGGACGCCCCTCATTTTTCAGTCCATGCCCCAACCACATGCAGGTGAGGGAAAAAGTAGACAACAACATTAGCCAAAAAAGCCTTGTGACCCATATCGTCATTGACAGCTCCAAAGATACAGTTGATAGAGACGGCTTGGGACACGCAGTGTTTCTCCGGACAAGAGACGATGACAAACTAACCCACTCCATAGAACACTTCATCTCACAAGATGAAGTCTTCTTAAAGATGATGGAGAGAGAGTTTCGGAAGGACAACACCTGGGTCAGCTAGGTCACCCATCTCCCGTTCAGGACTCCTAGGCACCGCTTACCAAACAACAGAGAGCAGGCCCTTAGTCATCTCATATCACTGCACCGCACAATGGAGAAGAAACCTGAAATGAAAGGATACTTCGTCAATTTCATGCAGGACATACTCAACAACAATCATGTGGAGCTAGCACCCCCTCTAAAAGAAGGTGAGGAATGCGGGTATCTTCCAACGTTTGGCATTTATCACCCACAGAAACCTGACCAAGTCAGAGTGGTATTTGACTCCAGCGCACAACTGCATGGCACCTCGCTAAATTATGTTTTTCTAACAGGTCCCAACCTTAACAACAGCCTCCTAGGTGTGCTTATTCGCTTCAGGAAAGAACCGGTAGCTATCACAGCCGACATACAGCAGATGTTCTACTGCTTCAGCATCAGAGAAGAAGATAGAAACTTCCTACGGTTCCTGTGGTACCGTGACAATAACATCAGCACGGACGTGATTGAGTACAAAATGAAGAGACAAGTCTTCGGCAACAGCCCATCTCCAGCAGTTGCCATCTACGGTCTCAAACGCACAGCACAAGAAAGAGATCGAGACCACGGTGCTGCTGACACCAGACACTTCATAGAGAGGGACTTCTATGTGGACGACGGGCTCAAATCACTGCCTACAGAGGAGGCTGCCATCAGTCTACTAAAAAGGGTCCAATCACTGCTAGCCAACTCCAACCTAAGACTGCACAAAATAACCTCCACCAGTGTGGAGGTGATGAAGGCATTACCTCACGAAGACCAGGTGAAGGATTTAAAAGATCTGGACCTCGACGTGGACACGCCTCCTGTTCAGCGCAGCCTAGGACAGAGCTGGGACCTAAAAACCGACACCTTCACATTCCAAGTGCCAGACGGTAAGAAACCCTTCACTCGCCAAGGTGTTCTGTCCACCGTCAACAGTCTGTTTGACCTGCTTGGCATCATAGCACCAGTCACCACAATGGGATTGATACCCTGTGCTGTGTCCATGTAGGAGAGGCCTGGTAGGCCTCCGTCCTCTTTCACTGACTGTAGCTCCATGAGCAGGTCTCCTAGCTCTCTCAGCTTTAGGTCTCTGTTGGTGATTTTAGGGAAGCTCTCTATCCTCTTGAACAGGGCAGCTTCGACAACCTCTGGTGAGCAGAAGCACTCCTCTAGTTTTTCCCATTGCCATGCTCTTGGTACATGTTTTTCCCATGCTACTTTCATCAATTTCCACAGGATTTGTAGAACACCAGGGGCACTCTTGTACACTCTGTACAGAACTCCATTAGGCCCTGGAGATGATGAAGCCCTTGCCTTTATCACAGCTTGCTTTACTTCTTTCCACTTAGGTGCGCAGTCCTCCATTTGGTATTCTTGTGGATTGATAGCTGGGATGTCTGAAGGAATCGACATAGGCTCCTGCCTTTTTGAATCCATGTGCGTTTCCTCGAGATATCTCTCCAGCTCAGACTTTGTTGCTTTTAGTGTGCCATTTTTCTCCTTGGTGAATAACTTCTTTGCAAATTTGAATGGGTCTTTATAAAAGTTAGTTCTCGCATGCTCCTTTTTTTGTAGCGTTTCTGTAGGCGCTCAGCTATGCACAATGTTGCAAGCTTATCTTTTATGACCCTTTGTAAGAGATTGAGTGCCTTCTTCTGACTTTGTTCTGCTCTCCTCCATTACTTCCTCAGCTGCCTTGAGTGCCTAAGCACTCAATCTCCTGCTGGCCTCTAGACTACAGGAATAGTTTGTACTTTCTCCTTTCTTTTTTCAACTCCAAACCTTTCCCTTCCATATGCGTAGATGGTATCCCAAATTTATCCAGCTTCTTTTCGACTGTTCCACCTAACCTTTCTAACGCAAAACAGAGATCCGTGTTTACTGTGTCCCACACTTTCTCAGAAGCTCTTGGCCATTTAACTCCAGGCTTGTGCCCGTTGAGGTTCTTTTCTCTCTTACGCTGGTTCATCTGACTGGGTTCACATCATTAGGTTCATCATTAGTTTATCCAAGTCCTCCTCTCATCTATGACAGGGATGCTGATATCCTGCAAACTGTGGTTTGCTTCCTGTCGCTGGATTTCATTCAACTGATTTCGTAAAAAGTACTGATCAATGCGAGGCCCTTGTCCCTTCTCCCTCAAGCATTTCATTCTCCCTTGAAGAATCTTCAAACCCCTTACTGTTGTCACTTTGCTCCAACCACCGACAAACCTGGAGCTCCATGTCTTTGCTAACTGCAAATCTTGAGCTAGTCCTTTGCAAAGTACTCTCCGTTCTCATATCCGTTTCCTTTCCTAAGTCGTTAACCGCGTTGTCAAACCTTAAGCCATCTTCTGCCCTCACTTTCGCAGACTCTAGGTGTATTTTTCTCTTTAATTTCTTAGAAGCCTTGGGCGGGTGTCTCCAGCATCCTGTTCCATTTGAAAACACAGAGCTGCATACTGACAGCTAGGGGGGCTAATGCCTGCCAGCCCCAATGGGGTCTATTTCCTCCTGTCAGCTATCTCTCCAGGCTATCACAAGGTCTTTCCCTCGTCACCAGCTGCACTATTCACAGCAGTCACTAGACGTATCCAAATCTTCATGATTTCCATTACGAGAGTAGGCTTTAAAACTTCCTGCTGATATTGGACTCAGCTCTCGCCAAGATAAGCACCAACATGAGATAAGAAGAGATGGAATTTCACAGAATCCGACATAACACCAGCAAAAACTTATCGTACTTATCCTTTTATCTGCACATTATCTGTTTAATAATAACATCTTTCGGAGCGGCACATATGTAGAAATTAATTAAACTACTTTAATAAGCATATATGGAAATTGTTTGTATTTAAAATGCTACGCATCAGTGGCGTAGCTAGGGGGTGGTTTTAGGGGTTTGAATCACCCCTTCACCCAAAAAAAATGCCAGCCACCTGCGACACTGTAACCCCCCGTCCCAACCAATGTAAGCCCTGACCCGTGAGCTGTTTACTTCGCTGCCCGGATAAGCACACTTCCAAAAAAATATAAATAAATAAATAAATCAGTCAAACACATAGCTAGTTGTGATTGGGCAGTCCTGTCATTTTTACACCAGATTCAGCCTTCGACTCTTTTGATTGGACAACGTGTGTCCACGTACTGTTCAAACCAACGTGGGATGAGACGTCGAAGTTGAAGATTAATATAGAAATTATGGCCTCAGTTAATACTATCATTATGGGTAAAGGAAAAAAGAACTAAAAAATCAGTTATTTGTTCATTTGTCCTACTGCCTTTAAACCAGTGGTTTTCAACCTTTTCATCTTAAGTACCAGTGTTTCCAGCAGGGGCCACCAGGTGTACTAGTAACTATGTGCAATCTAAAATCAGGCGTCCTGTGTCTTTTTACTCCCGTGCATATCATAAGAACATAAGAAAGTTTACAAACGAGAGGAGGCCATTCAGCCCATCTTGCTCGTTTGGTTGTTAGTAGCTTATTGATCCCAGAATCTCATCAAGCAGCTTCTTGAAGGATCCCAGGGTGTCAGCTTCAACAACATTACTGGGGAGCTGGTTCCAGACTCTCACAATTCTCTGTGTAAAAAAGTGCCTCCTATTTTCTGTTCTGAATGCCCCTTTGTCTAATCTCCATTTGTGACCCTTGGTCCTTGTTTCTTTATCAGGTCAAAAAAGTCCCCTGGGTTGACATTGTCTATACCTTTTAGGATTTTGAATGCTTGGATCAGATCACCGCGTAGTCTTCTTTGTTCAAGACTGAATAGATTCAATTCTTTCAGCCTGTCTGCATACAACATGCCTTTTAAACCTGGGATAATTCTGGTTGCTCTTAAGAACATAAGAACATAAGAAAGTTTACAAACGAGAGGAGGCCATTCAGCCCATCTTGCTCGTTTGGTTGTTAGTAGCTTATTGATCCCAGAATCTCATCAAGCAGCTTCTTGAAGGATCCCAGGGTGTCAGCTTCAACAACATTACTGGAGAGTTGGTTCCAGACACTCACAATTCTCTGTGTAAAAGTAATCATTTAATATATTTGCTATTTTTTTTTCTTCATCTATGATTTTGCCATTTGTGTCTCTTACACATTTAACCTCCTCTTTGAATGTTCTCTTGCTGTTATAATATTGGAAAAACATTTTGGATTTGGTTTTAGCCCCCTTAGCAATATTGACTTCTATCTCTCTCTTGGCCTTTCTAACTTCCTTTTTGACTTGTGTTTGCAGTTCCAAGTACTCTTTCTGTGTACTTTGTTTTTGGTCCCTTTTAAACGCTCTGTAAAGTGCTTTTTTGCGCTGAATATTTTTTTTAATTGATCTATTAAACCATTTTGGCCATTTTGTTTTAGATTTAGATTTGTCTACTTTTGGGATGTAATTGTTTTGCGCCTCTAGTACTACATTTTTAAAAAAACAACCATCCTTTTTCTGTGGATGTTTTCTCTATTTTACTCCAATCTACTTCTGTTAGTTTCTGTTTCATACCTTCATAGTTTGCTTTTCTAAAATTGTAATCCTTCGCTTTAGTCTATACTTTTTGGGTTTTAAAAAACACTTCAAATGAGACCATGTTGTGGTCTGAGTTTGCCAATGGCTCTCTGACCTCTGTTTTAGTTATTTTGTCTTTGTTATTTGAAAAGACTAAATCAAGGCATGCCTCCCCTCTAGTCGATGCCTTGACAAATTGCGTTAGGAAGCAGTCATTTGTCATTTCCACCATTTCAATTTCGTCCGTCATGCTCCACACCGGGTTTTCCCATTTTATATGGGGGAAGTTTCGACCATGTCAGTGTTATGTTACAATTGATATAGCATTTCCGGGGTATTAGGCTCAAAGCAATACCAGCCTTCGCAATAAACCATAATATAATATTAAAATTGGTATGATCTGTCAGTTCACTAAAACACCACGATTGGGCATAACCAAACTGGAGACGGGTAAAAATACAAAACAATTAAAAAAAGAATGCTTTTAACGGTGCATTTGAAGATATGTATGGAAATACAGATCACTCAAAGGACGAAATGGTTATTGCAGCCTTTGAAAAGAAGGTACAACGAAATGAGTTATTTAAACCTGGTTCATTATTTACAAATCACGTCTGGCAAGTTACCTCTGCTTTTGACCAACTCTAAGGACACCTCTCTTTAGTCCTGTGTGAATCATGCTTTAAATGGCTGTTGTAAAACCAAGACCTGTATAAGTACTTGACAAGTTTGCAATGAAAACCAGGAGGATGAACTTGTGAATCTGAACATCAGTTAAGATTGGATATTCTTTCTTTAATTTGTATGTTTGATACCTGCAGCCATGGTTCTAAATGATTGTGAGGTGAAACATCACAGTTCTTAATATGAGTTCATTGCAAATTTGGAATGTAGTTAATTTTTACTTACAGAAACATTTTTATAAATTATTACCCATCTGCAAAAATCTCCAACCACCCCCCACCCCCGAAACACAATTCTGGCTACGTCACTGCAGCACATGTCTTGTGCTTGAGTGGATGAAACTATCTCGTGTATAAATGATGACGCATGGTGTTTGTATTCTATTACTACAATAAACTAGACCTTATTTCTACCTTTACACGTTACTGGTGTGTGTTTTCTTACAGTACATTCTGCAAAAATGAAATCCTGTATTTAATAAACCTCTTCAGACACATTGCTGAAGAACCCAGCAGTGTTTCCTGATAAGAACAAGATTCTGAAGTTGGCTTCTTATTCGCCAGCTTCTTATTCACATTCCAGCTTCTTATTCACATTCCAGCTTCTTATTCACATTCCAGCTTCTTATTCGCATCCCGCAAATGTAACACAAATTAAACAAGTAACGGTTACTTCAAGGGTAAAATCACTTTGAACCACTTATTTCAAAGCTGATTCTCACACAGGGGAACCCCTCTACGTCACCCATGTATTTATCTTAGCCCAAAACAGATTTTGGTACAAAAAAAGCAGGCAAACATGGCACGGATAATAATAATAAACACAAATGTCTTCTCAGTTAATGAAAATGAGTACTGTGTTATAAAGTATTACTCTGATGTGGGTTCTCATGCATAAAACTAAGGATTTGTCAATCAGTCTCAGTAAGTTTTCACTACTTTAAACAGCTCTCTCTAAAAGCCTCAATAAGTATTAGAGCTGAGCTTAATTATTCTCTTGATCAAAACTTACATTTTTTGAGCCCCAGTATTTTCTAAGTTTGGGTTTGAGAAATTCCATAATCAAGTTATTTTCTGCAAGTCCGTCAAAACACACTGAGCTGTTTCTGTGTGTACCTGGTTCCTACCTGCTGCCCTATGTTATTGAGGATCACCTCTCTTTTAAACAGTTGGACAGATAACTGACTGACTGGAAACTGATTTGCAGCCACATTCCTCACAATCAATCATCATTCTGCAGATGAGCCGATGCAGACAAAAAGCCACAGTCCAGCCCCTCAGCTTCAGTTTTACACAGAAGTCTACTTTCTTGGTAACTGTTTACTATATTTTTCCTTAGACTAGGTGTTGTGTGCACTCTATACACCATCAGATAGCACACCTTGTTGGCTATTCAGTTTGTTTATATTCCCTAAAGGTACTGTAGAAGGGCAGGAGCCATGCACATGAATAGTGGGTTATGTATGTAAGTAGTATTGTGTAAATGTGTGTAATTGTTGTAATTGAATAATGCAGTACCTGTCGCTCCTGGGACAGCCTGCCTGCTGTGTGTGATTGCCAGCTGTGGATAATCAGCAGGTAGGTGTGTTCCAGCACGGCGTCAGGTATAAAGAGGTCCTGTTTGTTCATCTCGGGGCTGCTGCAAAGCCACGGACAACGGGCTGAACACCGTCCACGCTACCCGAGCATAGAGACCGAAATATGTTGCCGTGATGGTGAACCGGGATCGGAGCCAAAAGAAGCTGCCAAAACCGCCGACGGCCGGAGTTGGGGTTTATGTTGATACATAAACATTAGTTAGGGGATGGTAGATCCCCATAAGGTATAGCGAGGTGAGCAAGCGGGACCTCCATGGAGTAGCGCACGCCGTTTTTACGGCACCATTTGATCGTTTTTGTATTGCGTTTATTTTGTGTTTTTGTACGCTGTCTGTATGTATTCAGTGAGCTACCATGGTTGGTAGTGTCACGCGAGCTGTTCTCACTGTGTGTGTGTGTGTGCAAATAAATCCTGCGCTCCTGCGGGGCGTGTCAACTTCAGCCTATGTCTTGACCTCCTGCCTGTCACTCAGCAGCGAATGCATGCACCCACAAGCAAGACCGCTGTTACAGGTACTATCAGCTGTAGGTACACAAACCTCCTCCATCCTTCGTGTGATTTATCCATATGCTGTTTTGTTATACTGATTCGGTTTTAAACCTACACAGTAGATATTTTGCCATGGTAAATTAACCTTTCGGAAATGTATTTAAAAAGAAAAAAAAAAAAAAAACATTTAAAAGCATGAGGAAATATGGCTTAAGATCCAGAATTACATTTAATTATAACTAGTGCTGGGACAAATATCCGAATATTCAAAATAATATTTTTTGACATGCATTCGGATATAAAAATCAGATGTTCGTATTTGATACAAATTACAAAAATACCTTGCACTTATTTATCGTCTCACCAGAATTTACGAGATAGTTTAAAAAAAATGGCAAATGAAAAAGATCTCTGTGTGATATGTGAGATTAATATATATATATATATATATATATATATATATATATATATATATAAACACAGAATCAACACAGCAGCTCTTTGAGCCTATATTTAAACGTTTTAGGCAGCAAAAAGTAAACAAACCTCTATGGAAAGCCATCTGAGACAAAAACGCGTTGTGCTGCTTAGAGCGAGCTAGAATCTCATGGGACAGAAAAAAGGCAAGCACATCATTCTGAAATGCCTCACTTAAACAGTACCGAACTTCTTGAAAATGTTGTGTAGTGATTTTTATATAGACTGTATATATTATATATTTTAAAAAAAATGTGACTTGTTGTGACTTTCTGTTATGTGGAATGTAATAAACGAGAACCAAAACAGTGAGTTTTTCCCCCTTCACTTTACAACGCCATTTCCACGTTTGTTTTATTGAAGTATTTAAAGTTAAATTTCAGTTTAGGTTTGCTTGTTCAGCTACAAAAAGGCACAAGTAAACCATGTTATTACTGTATGAAAACGTGTCTATGGCCCAGAGAGTTCTGAAAAGCCAACTGGGACCCTGCCTGATCGGGGTAGCACAGGCAGCCTACCAGGCTATGGCTGATGATGACGTTGCTCAGTATGACCTGGTGAAGCTAGCCATTCTCCGCCGTCTCAACATTACGGAGGAAATCCTCCGTGTAAGGGTCCGGGAGTAGAAGAGGTCCCCGGATACACGCCCCAGGTTGGTCGCACAAAAGCTGTGTGACCACATGGTACACTAGCTCAACCCTGCCCAGAAAACCAGCCTGCAGATGGGAGAGGCGATTGTGATTCTGCCATGTGGTCAGCGCCAAGACCCAAGCGTGGATACGGCGCCCCAACCCAGACACCCTGGACAAGGCAACGAAACTTGCAGAGGGCTTTGAGGACTCCCTGGTATCTGCCCAGACCGGTCTACTCACCGCTCCAGTCCAACGGAGCAACCAAGTACCACCTCCTCTCTCTGCTCCACCACCACCAGGTCCGGGTCCACGACCTCCTAGACTGCCGACCCCAATGGGCAACCTTGCCTCCTCTCCATGGAGTCCAAGGTTGACCCCCAGCTGGGGTAGAGGTGCTGCCCCTGCCCCATTGCCATACTTGCAACAGGACAGATATCTAACCACTGTTCCCTCCTTCCCCCCCTACCTATTTTAGATGCCACCAGCCGGGATATCAGGCCAAGTCATGCCCATCTGCGATGGAGTGTGACGTAGCAGCATGCAATCTGGCATCAGAAGCAGGTAAGCGAAGGGAAAATGGTCGGGAGGGGCCTTGTATTGTCAATGTAATTTTGGGAAATGTGAAAACCCATGCATCAGTGGACACGGTATGGTCAGACGTTAATTAGAACATCTCTATTGGGCGGTGTGTTGTGGCAGCCACAAGGTCAGGTGGCTATCTCCAGTAACCATGGAGACATGGCAACGTACCCCACAGTCAAAGTATATTTATCGGTCGGACCAATAAAACGACACATAGTAGTTGGGTTTGCGGAAAGGCTACCACACCCAGTAATTCAGTAAACATGGCAGAAAAGAATGAAAGGGAAACAATTGGTAATGTTTTTCCCTTTCAAACCAAAATGTTTTCCCCCCTGTTCCGTCCAAGAAAAACAAAGAGAGACGGATGAGGAAATGGGAGGGAGCATTAATGAGACAAGGCTGGGGTCTGGTGGGCCTCCTATAATGGTGATAAACACCAGTCAAAGGGGATCAGAACGCAGTGTCACATTCGAGTCTTAAAACTCAGGAGGGAACAGTACTCCTAGTGGTTAATATTCATGCACTGGGCCCAAGTGAAATGAATACACTGAATCCACTGAACATTATGAGAGACAAACACAGACACCTGTATTAGAGACTATATTTAATGAAGCACAACAATGATAATATTACAATGTTTTTAACAATGTTTTATCAGAAACTTTTCCTAATTAGGAGTATTACTGCCACAATAATACAAGTGTTTCATGACTTAAGTTTCTAACAATGTTTTATCATGTTTGAAAAATATCATACAAGTATTAAAGAACAATCGAACGAGAAACAATTAAAACCAGTTACTGCTTTCAGTCAGGCATACTAATCTAACTAAACCACCTTACATCATGGCTGTATTAATTCTACTCATATTTAAGACATCTATAGCTCAGGCAATGAATATATGCTTTGCCTCCTCTTTGAGGTGCAATTGATTCAGAGCGGCTTGGTGATGCCAATCAGTAGGTAAAGGCTGTTCAGAGTCTCAAATCAGGATTACACTACAGAGGCTGGGTTCGATTTCTCACAAGCTCGGATCGGAGGTCGGAAAAAGAACGCTTTGGTATAGTTTGATTAAAGTTTTTATGTGCAATTTTTCAATTGCCTACCCACCTTTCATGACGTCACCACAACCCCTCTGCTTGCAGTATGTGGTTGCAATGTGTCTTCTAGCTGTCAAGCTTACCTAAATGTTTAAATTCACACTACAAAATATTGAACATGTTTAAACAGAATGCACATACTACTCTAAGTAAATATAATTATAATGCATTAGTTTAAGTAAATATAAATCATAAGCTTATCACATTTAATTAATAAGTTTAGCATATTGGTTATACATCTTGACTTAACACCTTCACAGAAAATAGACTTCAGCCTACTTCCACAAAAATCCACCTCTAGCGAGCAATACTGCAAGACCAAACCACACCCTGACCTTTTTGACTGATAAAAAGAGGTCAGGCTTGGTCCAACCATGGTACGAGTTAATATAAGGCTATTATATTTAATATGTTTATTATATCTTAAATTTAAATGAAAATAACTGAACTGACCACTGTATGCTTATTCAATGGCAGTCTTTGTCCCATACTTTGTTAACACACATTTGTATATGAAGTTAAACTGACCCATTAACAACACACTGAAAAGGTAACATAATATGCGGCTAAGAGGGACATATATTTTGACCTTTCATTTGCTGGGATTAATATAATCAATATTAATCAATACATATTAAAAACATCTCTCATATATACACATATACTTGTATTATATTATAGCAAGGATTCTGAGAACTTTGGTCCACCTGACTTTTTAGAAAAAGGAGGAGTTGGGAAAAGAGAGCCATGAAATCATGTTCCAATATTTTTTTGTCAAGAAGTTCTGTGTAATCAGTTTTGAAAAAGGAGTTGACTGAATGCTTCTAGAATGTATAATTAACTTAAAGATAAAAATGTCAAGGCCGAGTGATGATTAGATTTACCTGGGGCTTCTGATGTATTCAATGGAGGGAAAATCCTATATAAGCCCAGAGCAAGACCCCATTCGATACCATTGATCTTGCAAGCTGACGTGGTCCCATGTTCTGAGGGTCTCTGAAAAACTAATTGCTGTTTGGTCGAAATTAGTCTCTGCCTTTTGAAGACCGTTCTTATTTTTCAATATAGCCTACACTACACTTCCATATACTGGAAGGTAAGCATATATTTGAATTTAATATCTCTTTTATATTGATGCATTGCTATAAGGTATAGAAATTATGTTTCAGTCTTAAGAGAGTGATATATATATATATATATATATATATATATATATATATATATATATTGACTGCAGGACTTGCAGTCAGCTTACTCAGGTTCTGGACTCTGTGATGCTTGTTAAAGCAATTCTTCTCTGCCACCCTCTTCTCCCTTTCTTTGTTTCTAACAGTAGCTACATCTGGAAGTCCTGGCCTAAGCATAGAAGGAAGAATTGGTAGTCGTGCGAAGACGTCTTTCCATTAAAAGTTGAGCTGGGCTATAGCCATTTTTCAAAAGTGTAGATCTGTAAGCTAAAAGCACCTGGTATGGGTCTGTAGCTTTCTTCAGCAGACTTTTCACTGTCTGAACAGCTCGTTCAGCTTCGCCATTGCTCTGTGGAAACTTGGGACTGCTGGTCACATGACTGAACCCATAATTTGAAGCAAAGGTAGCAAAGCTGTGGTCCATTTTCAGTCACAAAAGTCTTGGGAACACCATGACGTGCAAAGATCGACTTCAGGTGTAAAATTACGTCGGATGATCTTGTTGGTGTAAATTTGGCTATCTCTATATATCTAGAGAAATAGTCTACAACAAGGAGGTAGTTGTTGTTGTGAAGCATGAACAAATCAGCTCCTGACTTCTGCCAGCGCCGTTCTCGTAGCTCCGATGGCATTAGAGGTTCAGTATGGTTAGTGCGTTCCTTGATGCATGTTCTGCAATTCAGAACTAGCTCGTTGAGTTGCTGGCTAAGACCAGGCCACCATACTGCTTGTCTTGCTCATTCCCTGCACTTAACCACTCCTTGATGTCCCTCGTGTAGTTTAGTTAGGATATCGTTTCTCATTGCTGCTGGAATAACAAGTCTCATTCCTCTCAGTAGAAGGCCATCATGCACTGTGAGGAATGCATGCTCGGTCCAGTACTGCTTCAAAGCACCGTCCAGTCTGTGTTGGTCTGGCCATCCCTCTGTGCAACACACACTGTCTGCCTTTTAAATGAGCTCTGAGTTCATCCAGATAAGTTTTGCTTGCTGGAAGATTTTCCATTACAAAGTCCACATACACATTGGTGTCTTCCATCAGTTCAGTCTCAGAACTGATGGTCTTGCTACTGAGGAGTGCAAGTGACAGTGTGTCTGCTGTGGTCAGGCTCTTTCCTGGCACATGTGAGATAGAATAGGAATATCTCATCAGTCGCATTCTGAAACGCTGAATTCTGGGTGGCAGTGCATCCAGTGCTTGAGCTCCCAGTAAGCTCAACAACGGCTTGTGATCAGTTTCCAAATGGAAATGCTGTCCAATGAGAAAGTTCCTGAACCATTCACATGCCCATGTCAGGCCTAGTGCTTCTTTTTCCACTTGAGCGTAGCGCTGCTCAGTGGGTGTTAAAGACCGTGAAGCATATTTAACAGGCACCCAGTGGTCTTTTGCTGTTGTAGCAAGACTGCTCCCAGGCCGTATGAAGAAGCATCTGCTGACACTATTGTGGTTTTCTTGGGATCATAAAGAGCTAACACTGGTGTTGATGAAAGCTTCTGTTTCAGCCTTGCAAAGGATTTGACTTGATCAGTGCCCCAACACCAGTGGTTCTTCTTGGAAAGCAAATCTTTAAGAGGTTTATCTTTGTCTGCTAACTGGGAATAAACTTTCCAAGTTGATTGACCATTCCCAGAAAGCTTCTCAACTCACTGACATTAGATGGTTCCTTCATTTCAAGAATTGCAGCTGTTTTTTCCTGCATCTGGTTTGATGCCATTGGCTGAAATAATGTAGCCCAAGAACTTAACTTCTTGTTTCCCTAGTTCACATTTGTCAATGTTGAGAGTGATGTCGGCATCTAAGAATTTTCTGAAGCACAGTGCGTACACGGACATCGTGTTCTTCCTGTGTTTTCCCCAAAATCGGCACATAATCCATGTGACACACAACACCTTCTAGACTGTCAGTAACTTCAGTCACCATTCTGTTCTGAAAGTGTTCTGGGGCTGATGCTATGCCAAATGGCAATCTGTTGAAGAAATATCTTCCACAAGGAGTAATGAAGGTCGTGAATTTAGCTGACTCTTCAGTTAGGGGGAATCTGCCAGAATCCCATCTTCGCATCCAGCTTGCTAAAAATGTTTGCTCTTGCCAGAATGCCTAGGATTTGTTCCACTGATGGAAGAATGTATTTCTCTCGACAAACAGATTCGTTGAGCTTGGTGAGATCCACACATATGCGTACAGTACCTGTCAGTACCACAACGATGCCTGGGCACCAATCCGTTGGTTCCTCAACTCTTCTGATCACACCTATCTTTTCCATGCGCTGGAGCTCTTCTTTCACTTGATGCATCAAGGTTAGAGGAATTCTTCTCAGGGTCTTAAGAGAGTAAGGTACAGCATCTGGTTTAAGCTTTTATCTCATATGGCTGTTGTACTACACCCAGTCCACTGAACAGCTTTGGATAGCTTTCTTTAAGTGTCTGAGTATCAATACTGTCTAGCCACAAGACCAGTTTCAGCTTTGTAATAGCTGGTCTGCCAAGTAATGCTGTGTGAAGATTTCTCACAACATATACATGTTCCATAGCTACCTTACTGTCCTTCTTCAGTGTTTCACTGTAGACACCCAGCACATCCAGTGGCATCCTGCCTGGGTCAAATAAAGGTTTACTGGCTTTCTTCAATTTGCACATATCATCATTGGAATATATGTCGCAATAGATCTCTTCTGGAATCACTGCAACATCAGCTTCAGTGTCAATTTTAAACCTCACACTGATGTTCTGAATGCAGATATCTGTGAACCATGGGCCATCTCCTGCTTCAATTGAGCCTAAAAAATACTGTCTTGGATCTCATGCACTGACCTCTGTGATCTACAAACTTTCTTAATGTCCTTTTTTTCCACACAAATAGCATTACTTCATTTGCTGGGCACTGCAATCTTGAATGCAAAGGCATGTTACCACATCGGTGATACTGTTTTTGTTCAGTCTTGTACTGTGCTGGCTTTTTTGTAAACTTGTTCTGCTGCTGCTGTTTGGGTTTGCTGAGTGTTTTTTTAACTTCTGCTTCTTTTCTCTCCCCTTTGAGATTAGTCTGCTGTTTCTTAATTTCTTCAGACTGCCTGGCCATATGTATTGCCTTTTCTAACGTTAAATCCTTGTCGAGCTGCATTCTCTCTGACAACTGAATGTCTTTCAGTCCAACAACTAATCAATCTCGAATGAGCTCATCATGAAGCAGTCTGTAATTACAGTGTTCTGCCAGTGCGTACAGTGAGGTAGCAAACGGATCTACAGGCTCAGATTCTCCCTGTTTTCTCTGATTAAACCTGGATCTTTCATAAATTATGTTTTTCTTCACAGTAAAGTATCCATCAAAGCCTTCTTTCCACCTTCATATTGTTTTTTGTTGTTGTTCATCAATGTTTAACCCTCTAAGAATATCATCTGCTTCATCTCCCATACAATAGATAAGTGTATTTACCTGGTTTTGCTCTGGGGAAGTGTGCAGGTTGCTTGGCTGTCAAAAGCGGTCAAATCTCCAAATCCATTTTGTCCATTCTTTCGGTTTGGAGAAATCAAAGGGCTCAGGAGGCTGAATGCTGAAAGTGACGCTTGCTGCTGCTGCTCTCACTTCAATCCGCTGGCGCTCGCCAGCTGCCATGTCCCCTTCCATCTTTTTTTTTCTCCCTGCTCTGATTGTCTTCTTATATATATCAAGAGCGAGTCTCATGCAGTTACTAACAGATGTTGCAGGTCACTTCTGACACCATGTCATGTCATTTTAATTTTACGGGTTCCAATAACTGCAAGACAACTGTTGTATGTTTAACTTTGTTTTATTTAACATGGCAAAATACTGCCTGCTTCCAGGGTATTCTCTCTCTTCCCGCCTCTTAATAACATCCGGTTCAACACATACCAGAACAATAACACTGTGTTTAATCTAACACCACAAAAACAACGTGTAACTTTAACTGCTATTTGGCATCCATTGTTTTGTAGTTAATTCACTGGGGTAAAGTAAGTCCTACACAACGTATTCTTTACTCCTGGGATATTTTTCTATTTTAACGTGTTACATATTGTAAGGTCTTGCTGTAAAATAAAGGCACACACACAGGGGCCACGACCCCCTGCCCCTGCTGCTATGCTGTCTCTGCCTGCGTTCTGAGCAGTATAATGGCATTTATTACTTTTTGAAAAACGAACGAATATCAAACTAATATTTCAATTATGAGCAAATATTTGAACATGAAAATCATGTGTTTGTCCCAGCACTAATTATAGCACTAATAGTACTAATTTTCATGAACTGAGAAGACATTTGTCCTTATTATTATTATTATTATTATTATTATTTAATTAATTTAATGGACACCTTTATCCAAAGGCGATATTACAATAGAAAATACAATATTAAAAAAAAAAATCAAAAGTTATTATTATTATTATTATTATTATTATTATTAGTAGTAGTAGTAGTAGTCGTAGTAGTACTGGTAGTAGTAATGCTACCAACCGTCCCTTTTTAGGTAGCATGTCCTGGTGTCCTCACAAGTTTAGTCAAATCTTATTTTTGTCCTGTTTTAGGCTAGTTGTCCCATTTTTCATGAACGTCTGTGTTTGACCATAGGCTGAACTGTAATTAAGCAGTATCCTGATGGACAGAGGTAAATCTAAAGCCCTGAAACAATTTGAGACAGAACAAGTTTGTAAAATTGACCCTAAACTGAAAGAAATGTAAATTAATTGTTAAACTTTTGCTAAATTGATATTGTTGCTTAAAAACTAGAGAAACTAAATATTAATTTACTTCAGCGCAGATCAACTGCACTTTATTGCAACTTTTTGCAACTGTTTGACAATAGGAAAACACCCATCAGATCACAATTGATTGCACCTGACAGTGTACCACTTTCAATGTGACAACGTATTGCTTTCTGACATTACACAGATCACGTTTTGGTACCACATTCTGACAACGTACCAATTTCTAACACTACACCGGTGGTCAAGCTGGCCCCAGAACCGGGACTCACTTCTCAGAATATGGCCTATACTGCAGAGCAGCATTTGTAAATGGGCTGATTCAATTTGGGGTTTAAATTGTAGTTGTGCTCAGTCATCAGTTGCTTCACAAATGCATGCCATTTACAAACATAAATGGGCAGAACTAGTGACTTCCTGCCATTTACACAACGTCCTTACCCTGAGTTAGCAGTTACAATATCACTGAGCGTACACATTTTGTTCCTAAAACATGATCTACAAAAAGAAAATGCTACTTGCGGTTGCTGTCAGTGATGTCACAGCCCTGCAAACGCTTTATAAAACCCACATCTTAATCTGCGACGTGCTTACTACTTAGATTCCACGCAAATCACTTTTAAACGGAACTGTCAGCATGGAGCCTGTCTGAGCTCTACTATGTAATAAAAGTACAGCGCCCGGTCTATGGAAACGTTCCAGAGGCTCAGCATGTGTTTTAAATTAAGGGATAGACCACAACCACAATGCTTTAGCTCATGATTTATTTATACATTGCTTAGGCTTACGTTTCAAAGTCTGTTTCCCTATAAAGTGTGCTTGATTTTCATTAAACTTTTCTAGAATGTTTGTATTCACTTGTTACATAAAATTACAAATAAACATATAAACAAATCGACTTAGAATTTGCAAAACACACCCAACCATGCCAACAAGGCTGTGGCATAGACTACATCTCAAGAATGCAATATATAAGTGTAACATGGGGGAGAGGGGAAATCTGTGCTGACTATCTGGCGCATGCGTGGTACTGCAAGAAGGGGGCAGCAGCCTCGTAGATCCGTCTGTCAAATCATGGCAGTGACACGGATAGGTGGGGAAGAGGGTGTGTTGGCTTTCCCTCTCTCTGAGTGGCTGAGAGGCGGGCCTTGGGGGATTGCTCGGCCCTTAAGTACTGCTCTAGTTTATGCATTCAGGAGGCCGGAATTGGAAAACACACAGAGACGCTGGCTGAGAAGGCCAGTGGTTGGAGCGAGCGACCAAAACCGGCAAGCACGGCTGAGTAAAACAGCCAGAAAAAAATAAACAATTTTATTAAAATCTCTGGTTACGTACCCAAGGGGACATATGTAGTGATAGGAGAACCTTGGCCACCCCAGTGTCTAGTGCATATCAACGTAGGACGGAGATCCCGAGCTGACCGGCTTAGCGGCAGTGGGGGCACTGCGTAAGCAGACCCTTTTTTTGTAGTTTTATTACTGTGTTTTATTTTCCCTTTTCATTTCGCCTTTTGTTTTCATTATTATTTTGAGCACCTGTGAGTGCGCCAGCTTTAACTGTTTTACCAGTATTGCTATTTCTGTGGTCCTGTGTACCGTTGTCGGTACTCAGGCCACGGACAACAGCGCCCTCTGCGGGCAATAAGACAAATGTCTAAAATAATAAAACTTCTGTCTCCTGTGTGTGTCAGTGAATTACCCATCACCCTTCCACAACAAGGCATACACAATTAGCTGATTCACCACTGTCTTATGAACCTGAAAATGTATATTTTACTTGTTAATATAATATTAGGAAGCCGTCTGATATATCTGGAAACAAGCTACCCTGTTGCAGAACAGACAACACATCATGCAGACTGCTCCAACTTTTTATCTTGTCAACATTTATTATCATTATTTATTTCTTAGCAGACGCCCTTATCCAGGGCGACTTACAGTCGTAAACAAAAATACATTTCAAGAATCACAGTACAAGTATTAATACAATTAAAGAGCAACATAAAATATAATCGATTCAGTTCTAGCAAGTACAAGTATATGACAAAATACAATTCAATAACAGAGCAGATAAATGACAGTTACATCAGGATATAATTAAATACAAAATACTACAGATTAAATAACACTTAACAGATTACAGTACTCTAAAGTACAGGATTAAATGCAGTAAAATAGGGAGCATATAAGAGCTAGTGAAGCGCATTTAAGGAAGAGTGATAAGTGATAAATGGCATGTCAAGGCCCACACTGAGTGAGCGTATGGAGCTGCAGCTCCCTGTCAGACTGGAAGGAAGTGGAAGAAGCCTCCAATCCAGACTGGTTGACATGGAATGCCGTGAAAGTGTTTGGCAAAAATGCACGATTGGTACAAAGCATAACCTTTGTCGTGGCTAATGCAAAAATTAAGCAGACTTTTGCAATCGAAAATGCTTGCATCTCACCCACCCGCTTAGCGGATGTGACTGCAAGCAAGGAAGCCATTTTCAAGACAAATATTTCAGCTCAGCTGAATGCAAGGGCTCAAAGGGAGGCTTCATAAATACTTCAAGCACCACGTTAACGTCCTTCATAGTGGCCAAAGCCGCCAAGCTCCTTTTAAAAAGAATTTTGCCAGAAAGCTGAGCTGCTGGGGAGACTGAATCAATGTAGATATGATAAGCTGAATATCTGCCAAATAGACCTTTAATGTAGAGGGGGATTCCCCTTATCAACAGGTCCTGCAAAAAGAATTGCAGTTTAACTGCCTTAGGACAGGTCGTGGAGTCAAAGCCCTTAGGCAAGCACCACATCTGAAACGCCCCACTTGTACTCATTAACTTGACTTTTCCATGCTTTGAAATAGTTTATTGTGTCTCAACTTTGAACGGTAATTAGTGTTGTGAAAAAATAATACGAGACACTTGCCAACAAAGATAAGGCTGTTAAAAAATGTTGACACTTATTTCCTGTAAATGACTAAACTTATTTTAAAAAGTATGTGTAAAGTTTTACGTACTTTATTACAGAGTAGATATGGTGATAAAAAAGAAATGTTGCTAACTGCAGCATAGTTTATCTGGCAACAGTAACAAACACACCTGCTTGTGTGTTGACATACACCAGAACTGATAAAAAAAAACCTTTAATCCCAATAATCATTACATTTGCATGCTAACCAAATTGTTTGACATGTCTTATTTGTTGGTGTGTTTGAATTCGATTCCTTGGTTTTGAGATGGTTTGGATCCACACCACACAGTAGTTAGGAAGCTTTGGAAATGCAAGTATGAAGCGCTCCTCGATTATACAGTGCTGTTCAGAATTAAACACTGGCATGTTTCTGAAACTACACAAGTCATAATGACACAGTAACATGAAATAAGCCAAGAACAGGCTGGCCTAAGAAGACTAATGGAAGACTAAACACTGTAGGAATGTAAAAGATAGATAGGAAATGGACAGCAGTAGGAGGTGGAGAAGTGCCCCAAAGATAGAGAAGAAGAAGAAGAGAAGCATCCACAAACAGTATGAGAGTGGGATAAGATCCTGCAGAGTAATGGAAGTAAGTAATGACTACTTTATTTATCCGATGATATATCTTCTGTATGTAGGAGGACTGCAGCGCATTAGTGACCAGTGTATTGAGTAAACATTAAAAATATGGTTTGTTGTGCTTGGGGCTGCTTATTAAATATTTTGGTATAGGCCTACCACCTGAATAGATGATTTTAATTTAAGATGTCCTTAAAAAGTACTGTAGCGGCGGGTGCAGGCGGACCAGTTTTGTCTGTGGCTGTATTGCATTCCAGAACTGTTAACTTGTGGGACTTGATTGCTTGAACCATGTGGCAAGCAGCGGAAAGGAATATCCACTAGAAACTGTCCTCAGGGCCAAGCACTTCCACCTTTCACTTCCCAAGCATGTGACCTCTCCGACATCCACCCACCCTGAACCTAATCCAACCTCAAACTTAACCTTAAGCAACCCCGGCCCTAAAACCTAACCCTAACCCAATACCTAACCCTACACCTAACCACTAAGAATCATCTGATGCCCTGAAAAGACTTGGGGGACTTTGTAGTGGCTATTACTTTGTGCTGCATGCGGCAAGGTGGAGGTATGACACAGGCCTGGTTTTTGGGATGGAACTGCATAACAGTCTTGCGTTTTGATTGGTCCTTGTCTGTCACAGGAATATGACGTCAACATGAGTGGGAAAGCTTGTAGGCATTGTGATCGCAGAGGGAGAGAGAGAGATCTGCTTTCCATAACCTTTCAATTAAAATATAATGTGTTATTTTGCTGTAATAATGTAACAAACTATGGGTGACTGTTACCTATTACTTTATAAAAATTGTCATGTTATGCACGAATGTAAGAATTGGCTTTCTGTGGTGATCTACTTTTTTCTTTCAAATAGCATATGTCTATAATCGTTTGCGTGATTTATTTTAATTGCAAATATATATCCTGCCCACTATTCCAGTTTTGTTACAGGATTCTTTCCTTTACCTGTAATGTATTCACAGTTTTACATATAGACTGCTCATTCTCAGGGTTCTGGCCTGCTTTGCTTTTATAATGCATTCTGGGCCGATTTGGTTTTTAGACAATGTCCCAAATTGTGGGTCGCTCTGGTTTTCAGATAACGTAATATTGCAGCAGTGAAAAAAACTGCATAATCAATCACTGCAGCCAGGAGAGTCTGAGGGTAATGTGAATTGCCCAGGCACAAGTTATGTAGGCCAGATTGAAAGAGAAAGTTCTGACAGCGATGAAATGGTTGACATGCTTTCAGATATGTTAAATAGAAAGACTGACGTGCTAGAGAGAGAGAAAAGGGAATTAAAAATGGAAAAGAAGATACTTAGGCACAAAGTTCTTGAAGGTAAGTGGTTAAACAAAAATATAATGGAAGTATCTAGATAGGAAGGAGAACTAATTAGCACATAAGTTAGCAAACTGGCCTGCAAGCCACCCAAGGAGAATTTGCAAAATGCAAAAAGTATGACCAGTTACTTTTTCATTGTGTATTTTGTTTATATTTTGGTTTAATAATCTAACACTGGTTTATTTTTCTCACAAAGATATTCCAGCTTCTTTAAGAACTTTAATATAATAGGTGAAAAATTTGCAGGAGCCTAAATCCAGCTCCGAAAGTACTTCTGGACTGAGCACTAAATCTGCATCATATGTAAGTTCTGATTGTGTGCCAGGCATGGTAAGTATGTATTAATGTTTTTTTATATTAATGAAAATCTCTTTCAAGACTTGTTTGTACAGCTTTACTTCAATATTATGATTACTATGGCCCCCCATGTCCTGTAAGTCGTGTTGTACCCGCCATTTAGACTGGAAAACGTGCCATTTTGTTTCCTTCCAAGTGCAATTGAAGTCTTACATAAATCTTCTGCTACTGCATATTCCCTTTTCCAGGTTGAGATGTCACGGGCAGTGAAATCTCCAAAAACGCAGGGGGCAACTGCTGAGTCTCAGAGAACATGCACTGCTTTAGCACAGGTTCTGCTGACTACTGTCTTTCCTGAATGCGTCTAATTCAATCAGATCTGTCAGGAAGGGGAAAGTAAAGTACAGAAGGGCAGTGAAAGGAAATTGGATAAGCACAAAGTGGAAAATAATTAGTAAGTTTGTTTTAATGTGTGTGTGTGTGTGTATAATGCACTTTATTTAATGCGCTTTACTTGCTAAGAAATTAATAATAATAATATATAAAATAATTCTGGACTGCGATTGGTTAAAACTTCATCACAGGAGCATATATAGTTTGAACTATTGCCCTCACATCCATACACCACAGGGCAATAGTTTCCATCAGACATGTGGATTGGTCAGTGGATCGCTGTAAGCCCCGCCCCTTTTATATGTATGAAAGTATGCTGTTGAATTTAAGGTTTAGTAAAGTATCAGCTTCTGTCTAAAACCTTAATATATTAAATGTGTTTAAGCAAAAAGCTTATAGGGAATTGCGATGTACCTCTTTAAGATCATTCAAATGGTATAGTAAAATATCACTCAATCAATCAATCTTTATTTTATATAGCACCTTCATAGTGGACCACCATCACAAAGCGCTTCACAAGATGCAGTAACAACAAGAAAATTCATAGTACTTTAAATACAGAGAAATGCATTGTAACAATAATTGGAAATAATCATGCTGATGAATTGGCATAAGAAGCAGTACAAGGTTATTAAAATTTGACTTTCCTAGCATCAGCAACAAGGCTGATTAGTTTGCTTGCTGATAGCCAACTGTTGCCTGAATATCCGTCTGATGGAGACAGATACCAGCTGGAACAGGGGATCTTATACAAACTGTTTGAAACAAGCTAAAAGACAGTGTCTCCTGAAGCAAGCTGAAAGATCATATTACTGACAGCTCACCCAGGAAGTAGTTGAATTATAGCGCACGCAGGGGAATCTTAAGTCAGTTACGTTAATGTTGGTGTCCTGAATTATATGCTGAAACTGTGGAGGTTTGCAGAAGATGTTTGCCCTGTCTACAACACAATCAAAACAATAGAGGGACAGTGGAACCTATGCTCAGATTTGAAAGGGAACAGCCCTTGGTAAAAAGCAATGATGCATTTTGTGGAACCACTCCTTAAAAGTAGGAGATACCTAAAACATAAAGAAAACAGCTGACAACTACTGAGGTAATATGAGAACAGCAGACAGTGTGTTACTTTGCCAATGCAGGCAGGCAGAGGTAAGGCAGAGAGACTTTTGTTTGATAAAGCGACTGTGCAAATAGAACAGATTAAGAACTGTACCTGGAAATATTATATTGAAAATATTTTCATGAATGAAGTAACTGTTTTTTAAGAATCAAAAATAAATGTTTGGATTATAAATTGCATGAAAAATTAAAAGACATTATTAATTTGGCTAAAATAATTTAGGTAAAGAAAGAATGCATTATACTATTTAACTAGAGTATAATTTAAATAAATGAAATTCTGTTAACAAATAAAATAAATAAATAAATATATAAATAAATTGTTATTGCAGTTTACTAGTAATTCTGTAATGGTTATAAGTGAAGCCTGGCATGGTTTTATTTTATTACATGAATTGGAAAAAATTTATAAAATTTGAAATCAAAATGAGTAATAATGCATTTGAATAGTAATGAAAGTAAAACCTTTTATACTATAAATGTAATTATTTTAATGGATATATTTGGCTATCATTAAAATAAAACTGAAACTTTTATATTCTGCTTTCATAAAAGGAATGTAACAGAATTATTGTCTTGATAAGTAAAGCAAAAATCATGCAAAGGAAAATTTAAGAGAGCAATTTGGAAAGTACAAAAATGCTTATGCCTGTTTATTGAGAAAGTGTGTTAATATACACTGTCCTCTGGAAATACAGCAAGCAGCTTCTCTATTGCTAAACTATTTAAAAAAGAAAGAAAGAAAAGGGGAGAGCACAATCAATATTTTTCCTTTTAACACTTTCTTTAAATTCAGTTTTGATGTATTCTAGGCATTTTGACAAATGAAAGAAATAAGGAGATTAGTCTTTGTGCTTTAAAAATGTGTATGTACTAACTTTTGTAAGTCTATAAACAGGATTGAAAAAAGGGAGTAAAAACTTGATTGGAAACCATAGCAACACTGATAAGCAAGCCAGCTGGAAGCCAGATTAACTCCTTAGGGACAGTGGAAGCAGGTAATAGGGTATGATGCTGTAAGCAATAGAATGTTATAAGTTTGAAATAAAAATAACTTCAAGGATAGTTGAGCCTGTCTTGGTTTTAGTAATTATGTATACTTTGTTAAGACCTATGGGTTTTTGTAACATCATTTTGAGAACATTTTAACATTTTAAGACACTTTGAAGTTTATTCAAGTCTGGGAGATATATTAATTATAACAGATATATCTGCTTGTAATAAGACAAAATAAAAACTTGCACTCATATTTCAATAGAGACCTTGCGAATAAATAACCGAAAGGTGAGACAGGTCATTGATCGAGAAGCAAGCGTGTTTTTCTCTATTACAAGCTGTTTTCCCAAATAATAATAATAATAGTAATAAAAATAAAAATAAAATTAAAGAATAAAATATTATAAAATAATAAAATAAATAAACAAGGACCCATAGCATGAGCATTGAAATTTGCTGAACATGTTCTTTATGTCATAGTAATTAATGGGGATTCATTTATATAGGATGATCTTTAAAGACCTTTCCAGCAGACCTTATGGTATAGAAAGAAATATATTTGTGTAACTTCAGTATGTGGGGAATGATAAATATCCATTTCATAAAGCAGTAAGGATTTTGGAAACGTGTTAATATTTGAAAAATGTAAGTAAACTAATGAGGACTTTTATAACTCATGTAAACAATACTATTATACTGAACCTCAGCTTTCCTCTATTTGTGGCCTTTATGAGGACTCAGAGTCTTGGTTTGAATCTGATTCATTTGAGGAACCAAGAGGGGAAAATGTCGCAGGTGACGCTGAACTAGTTATTCCATATAGTAAAACATTAGACTCTATTGCATGGAGGATCTCAGTAAGCTACAGTAAATGGTTCATCAAATGAAACAGATTCAGTTATGTTAAGTTTGCTACTGATGATGTGGAAAAGAACAGTAATTGAATACCAGAAAATATGAATAACAGTGAGTTTTGGCCTCCTTCAGTGTTCTGGATGGAAGGCGTACCTCGCAAAGTGACTCTGTGCGAACAGAAGGAAATGTGTACAGATTCAGAACTATTGTACATGGTGCAGAATTAACCCTGACACACAAATTGAAACATAATCCTCTTGTTATGTGTGCATGTAATATGTGCCAAAGCAAGACATCAGTGACTGGGCCCAAACTTTGTCCAGCCTGTAGTCATTTAGCTAAACACTGTAGAATCTTGTTTGAATGTAATGATTCTGAAGGAATTTCTTTCTCTCATCTAAATGTAGATCCAAAGGATATTAAGAGGATTGAATGCATAAATTGTGAAGGAGGTCATTTAGTGAATTGGGCTCATCTAGGTAAATTGGAATGTGTAGAAGGTGTCCCAGCTAAACGTGTCCAAGTATCTTGTAGGTACAAAGTGAGGAAGATGGCGTCTCACACCTGTGATGCTAAACTTTGGATAAAGGGGCCTGTTGTCGTTTTCGCAGAACCAACCAGAGCTGAACCCGGCACAGAAGTTGAATCCTGCTGGGAACGCTGGGATATGCAGGACATGGACTAGGCAATTTCAAATATGGAATGTATTATAAAATGAAGTGTCAAAGATATTAGGAAGGATAAAGAAAGAGTATCCTTGTACCACTAGTAGGTGGCTCTCTTGCTCCATGAAATAGGTCAGTCCTCTCTTGTTTGGAATTACACATGTATTCAATTAAGTACTTAGTGGTCTGAGAATCCCTAAGAAAATATATGTAATGAACGATTTACCACTAGTATATCTTATCTTCAGAAAGCATGTCGCTTGATAAAAAGCACCATTCCGGCTAAAAGTGAACGTTAATCTACAAATTTATGTCAAGAAAAACACAAGATAAGAAGGGACTCTTTATGACCAAAAAATTAACTAACAAGCCAGAGGTCTTGAGAAAAAATCCTGTCTCGGCTGGATTTTGTATGAACAAAGGGTCAGGCCTAGTTGAATGCAGTTATACTGGCCTATATTTGGATTTAAATCCTAAAAGGGATTCACCAAAATAATATTATAGCAATTGATAAACAGGGGTAAATTAATTGAAAGATTATCTTATAATGAAACAGGTTCAGTGCTAATTGACACTGTTTATAGTTCATAACAGTTATTTCATAAGATTAATAATATGTTTTAAGTATTTGCTATAATGAGAAAACATATTATTTAAAACTGACAAGTATTATTGCTTGTTCACGACTTTGCTGTAGTGATAAGAAGATTAAAACCTGGAGCAGTATTCGATTTACTTAAAGGGGAAAATGGTACAAGTTTATTCTTCTTTCTATTGAACAATAAGACTTCTAGACATTATGATATCCATTGAAGTATAGAAGTTAAAAGGTGTTGTGTTATGTTTTTGTGTTAAGTTTGTAATAATATACTATAATGTACCTTGTTATTAATCCACTATACTATTGTCTAATGATGTTAGATGGATTCCTTATAATGTGGTGATTTGAAACTGCTACAGTGAAACCAGGGCCTCTCTTCTTATCTAGAAAGAGGGAATGTCCTTGAGTTCCACTTCAGCAGAGCTGCAAGCCTCATAGAGATGGAGTGGTAAGGTTTATGGAATTAGTGGTTTAGCACAGATAAGAACATATCTTGAAATAATATGCAAAAATTATGGCTTAACAGACCTTTATAGGTCATAAATCTAAAAAGTGTTTGCACAGACTCTGACCTTGGAAAAAACAAGAGACTGTGGAAACTGCTAGCAGTAACATATTCCCAGAGAGGTACAGGTCAGAGCCTGGTCAGTGCATCTCTTAATGGATAAATAATTGTAATGAAAACTATTACCACTTAAACTTAGTGAAACTAAATGACTTGAATATTGTATGAGACAAACTTTTGTCAAATACTCTGTTAGACAATGGTATATGGAATCAAAACTGACTCATTAACAAAATGATGAAACAATATGAAGTTAAAAGAAACACATACCTTTAATTTAGCATAATATAATCACTTAGAAGATGATGTCACATATTAAGAACATCTCTCATATAACACATATAAAATTAGTGTTTTGCATGCAGTAGTGTTTTTATATTATATTATAAACCAAGATCCTGGGAACCTTGGTTCACTTAACGTTTCAGATAAAGGAGGGGCTCGGAGGAAAGCAAAGAAATGAGATCATAGGTTTGGAGTTAGACAAATATGAAGTATTGAATTTATTGAGTACATGACACCTATTAATTCTGAAAAGTTAGTCCGGATCTTTTGTCCCACCTGATTAATGATTGGATTTAATTGAGACGCCCCATGTATTCCAATGAGACGAAAAACCTATTTAACTCCAGAGTAATTTCAATGGAGTACCACACTCATCCCAGACAGGGCAAGGTGGTCTTTTGCAAACCTACACAATTGAGCTGATTGAATTCAGTTTCATTTGCCTGGTGAACAGCCATATCCTTTTACGATTTATATTAAAGGGTAAGCATTGAGCAATTATTATTATTATTTTATCTCACATGTATTGCATGTATTGCCATAAGGGACTCACGCTATGTTTTAGAAATAAGAGAGAGTTTTGTTGAATGTGCTGAAATAGACCATTGGGTACTTTAGATGACGTGTTCTTGGCCTGCTTGTCGGCCTTGATTAACACATATATACATGTATTAAAGTGTTAACGTTGATATCGGTTAAGACACTGGACTGCCCAGTGTGTCTGTCAGCTGGGGATACGACGTAGCCTGTAGCTACTCTATCCGATATTTAACCGTTAATAAAACGAACGAGTACTGATCATACTCCAATTCGTAAAAAACTTTAAATACATGAGTCTGTCAATTTCTTGAGTTATATATTAGTCATCTGGATATACTGCGGGTCCAGAGCACTAACTATATCCCACTAGGAGTAATAACATCTCTGTCCTCCTAATGTCTCCCCTGAGATAAGAGTGTATGCTGAGCAGTTCATAAGAGTACGTAAAGAAATCTGAACACGCAGATTTCGTGACAGCATAATACATGATATACAGTAAAAAAATGCTAATACATTAAATACAGTGGAAAGTGCATAATACATGAAATAGTAGCAGAAACACGGCAGCTAATAGCAGATATCAGGCTTAAAGAGTATGGAGAGCAAGAGAGAACAGCTGGGTGTTCTCAAAATAATCAAATATAAAGCTGAAGGTCTTGCAAGAGCAATGAATGGAAAAGTAAATGAGCTGCGAATCAAGTCCCGCCAGGTAACCCAACCATAACCTGCGGAGAGGACCTGTTGGATAATTCTGGTTTTCTTAGTAAATACCACTGTACATGTTTGGTACTCATACTTAAAAACTAAACCCCTCAACTGTAACCTGCAAAGGAGGCAGTTTTTTGTTTTAGAAACTGGTGTTCATTTTTGATAACTGAACTTTAAAATAATAAAAGTAACATGCTTTGTACATTGCTTTTTTGATCAGTTTTATGTCAATCAGTTACATTAAATATATTGGTCATTTATTTCTTTACATTTCTTGTGAGGTAAATCATCTGTGAACAACTTTAATCTGAAGCTTGTTTTTAAAACCGTTCCTTGACCAAAATAAATGGTTTCAAATGTACTCCCAACTGATTTGCTACAGAAAGAGCATTTAATAGATTACCAAATAGGTCAAATATTGTTCTTTATACATACATTATATTGCTACAATTATCTGTAAATTAATATACACTACTGGTAGAAATGATGGGTACAAATGTACAGAGTGACTGGGGTTTTATTGTCCATTTTTCCTCTGACCCTCTACATACAAAATATAATACTAGCCTGCAATGTTCTCCTTTTCTTTAGAAAAGCAGTATAACCAGCTCACTAATACATTATTGATTTTTCATTACATAAATAAATAAATAAATGATGAACTCCTCTTTCCTCTGTATGTTTATTAAGGGTGGAAACATGGGCAGTAAATTTGACAACCCAGTCATTCTGTAAGTCATTTGCTGTACCTGCAATTTTAATTGCCACTCTAGTTAGTTAGCTGTACATAATTGTATTTCACAAAATATAATGTTTTTATACAGTATCACAATGTATTCATCAGTATATGTGAAATATACATTTATAAATATATTACAATGTATCAATATATTTCAATTATATTTACATTATAAGTATACATATTTTTTGTTTTTAGTTAAAGGTCAGTGGGCGGTGATTGGTCGAGCCTCACATACTGTGACTGTTTTCTGGGTATGGGTCTGAGGGGGAATAAAAGGGAGCATCATCAGGTGTGTGTGCGTGGATTCAGAGTGGAGAATCGTGTGCTGTGAGCTGTGTCACGTACCGAGAACCTGTTGCTGCAACTGAAGAGCTTATCGGCTATTAAACCGGACTCTGTGTTAAGACTGCCATTCTGAGAACCGTTTCATCCAGTGCTACAATACTTCGCTTTCTCCCCAATTCTTTTAGTTGTTTACACATATACTAAGATATATATATATATATATATATATATATATATATATATATATATATATATATATATATATATATATATATTCAGCAGAATAGTTAGTGAAAACACACGCTGTGCTCTTCGTGCGGCTTATAAATCTGCTGATCACGAACTTACACAAAGTAAGAACGCTTCACTACGTCTATTTTTAGTGTCATGACGGTCGTGTCGTGTTGATTTGGGAGAATACGTGTATTAGTGTTTTTTTTTGCGTATGACTCGTCCTATGTGTATGCTGCGTATGACCCCACCCCCCACTCCGAGACGAGGGTCCCGCTGAACAGTTTGCAAGTGTTGGCAAGTGTAGTTATTATGAAAGAAAAATACATTTGCCACCATGATAAATGAGTCATTGTGGAAAATACTAAACTGTTCTCAAGCCCTGTATAATAAGGAGTGTTTCTGTGGCGTTATTTCTACATCATCTGTGATTTTGGCTGTTTGTCACTCTGAACACTTCTTAGCACGTACCACGAAATAACACCAAACCGGCTGGACTAAAAAAGTGAAGCTTTGGACTTGACGTGACAGATTTGTACTACTTGAACCGCCTACTTTTTACCTCACAAATATTGACTCTCGTCTAGTTCCTATAACTCGCATAGTTAGTTTCCACTAAGCTTCAGTTGAACATGGGGGTGTCTGGAGAAAAACTGCGTCTCGTGCTACTGCTGGAGCTTCTCTTTACAAGCTATTTTGCTGCTTGTTTTGATGTCACTCTTCTCCACACCAACGACGTCCATGCCAGGGTAGAAGAAACTAGCGTGTACTCAGGAAAGTGTGATCCAGGAGGAGAGTGCTACGCCGGAGTCGCTAGAAGATTAACAAAAATAAACAGTATCCGAAAAACAGAAGAAAACGTTTTACTTCTGGATGCTGGGGATCAATATCAAGGAACGATCTGGTTCAACTATTACAAGGGAGACGAAGCGGCTCATTTTATGAATCGGCTGAAGTATGATGCCATGGTAAGAAACTCATCTCAGACATTTAAATGCATATCTGTTTTCTGACTGCACATTACACATACATTGTGGCATTGCATTAAATGCCGAGTATTATTATTGTCATGATGATGATGATGTTGTCCTTTTTTTATTTCTCAAATGCTTTCGATGTAATGCATAGTCTCGGTCAGTGTAGTTACAGCCGTGCAGGATAGTTAAGTCCTGTAAAACATCTGTCTTAGACGTATGGGGACACTGTCTAGACGATAAACTAAGTGTTCACAATACAATGCCCACTATTCCAGATATAGCTGAATTGTTTGTTTGTTTTATAGTGTTGAATGGTGGTAGTGCCGCATTGTTTTTTTTTTTTTTTTAACTTCATTTAGTGCCTTTCAGACTGAATACAATCCTAACTGTTTTTTTTTTCCTTTAAATGCACGCTATGGGCCGATTTCTTTTATTATTATTTGTTTATTTAGCAGACGCCTTTATCCAAGGCGACTTACAGAGACTAGGGTGTGTGAACTATGCATCAGCTGCAGAGTCACTTACAATTAGGTCTCACCCGAAAGACGGAGCACAAGGAGGTTAAGTGACTTGCTCAGGGTCACACAGTGAGTCAGTGGCTGAGGTGGGATTTGAACCGGGGACCTCCTGGTTACAAACCCCTTTCTTTAACCACTGGACCACACAGCCTCCTATAGTGACTTTCATTAAAAGAAATCCCAAAATGCTTTACATTTTTAAATATACATAAAAATACATCAAAACAATACAATAAAAACTATGCAGTGCAATAAGACAATGTATAAAAATGATTTAAACATAGACACAGACTGTGAGTCCCTGATAGACCTTGGAAGGGAGTTCCAGAGACGAGGGGCCACAGAGCAAAAGGCACGATCTCCCATAGATCTCCCATAGTTCTTAATTTGGTTCTTGGCACGGAAAGGAGATCATTTTTAGCTCTCTGCAAGTTGCCTTGGGGAATGTTTAGTTTATATTGTATTATTTTTGTTTTTCAACATTGTGTTCTTCATAATAACAATGTTTAGTTATCCATTTCCTACCAATGCAAAATGGCTCCACGATGATCTATAAAGTGATATTAAGAGCAAACAAAAGTTCTGAGTTGGGTAATGGCAAATACATTCTTGTTGTAGTGACTCTGCAGCAGCAATTGTTGATGCACAGTTTGTAGGAGAAACATATACTGTAGAGAAACTGGATAGTTTAAAAATTAGCTAGATTTCATACACTAAGCTAATTTGAAGACAATTTGGGTTTAATATTGAGTGAAGCATCCAGATGTCAGGGAAGTGTTCCTAAACTTTGACAGCTTGAAAGGTGATTCAATTCTGTCCTGTGTTTTTAGGGAAATGACACCTTTAGCTAAACATCCTTTCACAGTTTAAACTTCAGAGCTCTTCCTCCCTTTCTCAACTTTAGTTTTATTGCCTTGTGAATGAAACACCTTAGGTGCATTAACTTAGAAAATTTGGACCCACATGACCAATAATATTTGTGGTTGATAGGAGGCTTGTAAAACCTGTTTCAGTATGTAATTTTTTTTTTAATATTCCCTACCCTTGTTGTGTTTTCGCAATAAACACAGTGGCCATAGACACGTTTTCATAAAGTAATAACATTAGTTTTTAACTTGAATGAACACTTCAAATAAAATAAACGTGAAAAAGGGGCCGTTGTACAATGAAAAAAAACAATATTTACTCACTGTTTTATTTCTTTTTTTGCATTCCACTTTGCTCTATCAAGCCTGCTTCCCACATCCCTCAGAATCTTTTCAGCGACCGCCTCCTGGCGGGCCACTGGTAAGCATCTGGTTAGGAGCTTGATCCCCCGTGTGGCTTGTGTGTTAGACGAGGTGGGTCCATCCTGTTTCTTCAGGATTGGTTGCGAAACTGTGGCAGTACTCTGCCAGCAGTTCCTACAGCTGGACCTGCTGATCCGGGCTCAGCCCCTCGCAGCTGCGACACCAGACTGTGGCCACTGCAGCATCTTCTTCTTTGAGTGACAGCAGCTACTGATGTCGGGTGGGCCTCATAGGCCTGCTCCTGAGGGTGGCTTGTGGAGAGAGGCGGGCCCGGTTATAACTTGCGGGTGAGGGGGCTCCATGTGAGAGTCATTCCGTCTTGGAATTGCAGGACCCTGCCTGGTCTGTAGGTCCAGCTGACTTCCAGTGGCTTGGAGTGCTGCTGGTTCATAGCTTCAAAAATCTTCTCCATTTGCCCTGCAACCCTATCAGTACCAGAATGCCTTCTCTGGTGGCTCCTGTTCCTCTTCCCTGGCAGAGGAGAGGGGGAGCTCTCTGAGCCAGAGGACAAATAGGAGGATTTAGAGGAGCTTTGATTCTGTTGACCGCACTGCAGGTGACAAATGTCGCGGTCCCTGGAACAGCAATATGAGCACAAGATGCACAAGAGCTGCAGTCTTTAACTGCTCCCTCTGCATGCTCCCTTTCCAGGCAGTGGATGCACCTGTCATGCTTATCCTCTGTTGGAATGTTTTTCTTGCAAACAGCACAAAGGCGAAACCTAGACATGGTGCAAGGTTGAAAAAACAGTTCAGCCTTGCAGTGTACACCGACCAGGTCACACATACCGGGGCACCGACTCTGGTACTGACCAGGTCACTGGTATAGGCTCTTGTACCGACTGGTATCGGCTCAGTTACCAACCAGGGGGCTGGTACAGCCTCTGGTATCGACTGGTACTGGCTGCGATACCAACCAGGTCACTGGTACAGGATCATGTACCAACCGGTACTGGCTGCGGTACCAACCAGGTCACTGATACAGGCTCTGGTACTGACTGGTACCGGCTGTGGTACCGACTGACCTGGTCACTGGTAACGGCTCTGGTACTGACCAGGTCACTGGTAACGGCTCTGTTACTGACCAGGTCACTGGTAACGGCTCTGGTACTGACCAGGTCACTGATAATGACTCTGGTACCCACTGATACTGGCAGGAGTGCCATGGTGCTGACCTCGGTAATGAACAGGTCACTGGTAGTGACAGCGGCACCAAAAATTTGTCACAGGTACCGGCCCAGCCCTGGTACCGGGAGTGAGTCACTGGTACTAGCACAAGTGGCGTGCAGGTGAAGACCTGAAAAAGCCGCTGACAACTGCAACATTGTGCTGTTAAACAGACATTGGCTGCAGTTGTCTGCTAACTAGAAGCCTTCGTTGTCAGTGAAACAAGAAGTAGATACAGTAACGGCAAAGAAACACTGAATATTCTGTAGTCGAAAAGCCTTCTGCAGTGTAGCTAAAAAGCCATTAACACTGGCAGTGTCTCTGTAGCGCAAAAACCTGACAGCTAGTGCAGTCTGTGTACAGATGTGGACTCTAGTACAAGGAGACAGCCTATGAACGCACTGGGTTTCTGAAAGAAAAACAGAAAACAATTAAAACTTGCTAAAATTATGTACTATATTCATCATATATATATGAAAAGACGGTAGCAAAAATTTATATCGACTCACGAAGAGCCGAGCAGCAAGGGAGAGAGCGTAAAAAGGGACTGAATCCCGGGTAAGGAGCGGTGAAGAGCCACCGGCTTCACACAGTGCACAAGGCCGCCAAGGGGACTTAATCAGAACCTAGGCTAAGAAATAATTATATGCTTAAAATAGGGGAATTATTTCAAATATGAAATGAGAGAAAAAGTGAATATTCAACTTATCTCCATAGTTATGACTTAAAGTCAGTGCTCACTCTTCCTGATGCGTCACTCATATTTATTTCCTGGGGGTGGAGACGACGTCTGACGCATACAGGGCTCTTAAAGGAGCAGCTTTGATATAAGTGCTCGGGTAATTCGGGTTGTAACCCATTCGGTAATGGTTACATTTTGTACTTGAAAGGGAATCATTTTAAATTATTATTATTATTATTTATTTCTTAGCAGACGCCCTTATCCAGGGCGACTTACAATCGCAAGCAAATACAAATACATTCAAGTGTTACAATATAAGTCATACAATAAGAACAAGAAATACAATAATTCTCAAGTGTGATTTTAAACCATGGAAAACAGCAGTGCAGACTGATGAAACATTTATTTTTGGGTCAGTGCAGTGTATTACATAAAATTGCAAGGATATCAAGTCAAATATGTTCAGTTTTGAAAAAAAATGACTGAACCCATGGTCGGCATTTTGCAAGTAAATGTGTAATTTGTGGTTACTACGGCTGCTATATAGAATGTGTAGATGACCCCTAGCAATGTAAGTGGAAATTGTTCATGAGACAGGAAAGCTGGCATTTTGCAAGTGATCTTGTTATTCATGGTGACCACGGAAACTGTAAAGGAATATAAGATGACCACAAGCAATGTTGTGGAAATTGTTCATGGGGCAGCAGAAACAGTTCTATTGTATTCATTTAAAGAGTGTATGGCATTGCAGGCATTTAAATTACTGTAAATGGGATTCAAATAAAGAATCTCCAGCGTAGGCTTGTCCCTAGCAGTTGTTCGTGGTTGAACTGGTCATCCCAGTATAGGTGCTATTTAATATTTCACAGTAGTAGCCAACATTATTTATTTGGATTTGTCCCTTTAAGGAACCCTAACAGTATTTGTATCAGAAATCAATCAGTGAAAGAAGTAGATTGTAAAATGTTGCACTTAGAACCACAGCAGATGGAAACCATGATGGACCATGGACCAATGTGTATGTTAATTGCTGCTCCTTATCATTTTTGTTTTTTTCAGGCCTTAGGGAATCATGAATTTGACAATGGAATGGAAGGATTAATCAGCCCTTTTCTTCAGAAAGTGAACTGCTCAGTACTGAGTGCTAATATGAAACCAGATCAGGAACTGGCTGACAAAATAAGTGGATTAGTCCTGCCCTATAAAATCTTTACATTGGGCTCTGAGAAAGTGGCTGTGGTCGGGTACACAACAAAGGAAACACCAACCCTATCCACACCAGGTATTCGTGCATTCTCATAATACTGTACATACTCGATGAACAGCTAGCAGCACACAATTAGTAAGTAGAATCTATACGCTGGATCTACACTCCTGTGTCATGTCAACACATGTATAGATTGTATTTTTTTTTTCTTTAGAATTTAAGTAGACACATTTTTTTTCATGTCACTGCTAACAAGTGGGTCAGATTTTCCAGTTTTTCTGTCACTATTGGTTCCCATATTAAATGCTCTAAGTTAATACATCGGCATGTGTAAGGTGTCTCTTGTTGTTATAAGAGATGTCATCTCATACAGTTTGATTCTGTCTGCTCAAACTATAAGAAACGCAGATCGAACTCATGAACTATTGATTGCTTTGGAACTGAAATTACACATGCTGTAGTTTGAAGGATGACATTTGACCCTGTATTGACCAATCGGGTTAAAGGAAAGCGCAGAGTACTTATATAGTTTCACATTAACCACAGCTATATATATACGTCATCCAGCTGCACATTCATTTCCAGGACTGCAATCCACATTGGGGTTCATTATTATTATTTTGAATGTTTTATTTGAAATGTGTGTCTGACATTCGAGAGAAGTAATTGGTATACATTTTACACTTCATGTAAGTGTAGTTCTGCATGCAAGTCACAAGGATTAAAGCAAGTAGAGGTTTGACTTTGTAAAGCCCTTAAAGGTGATAGTGGATGACAAGAAACACATTTTTACATTTAAAAGAGAACGTTTATACTTGTATTCATACTATATTTAGTTCGGAAGTGTTTTGTTTTCGTAACTGGTGAATATAATATTTCTCAGTTTTGTTTTGTTTTCTTTGCAGGACCGCATGTAGTGTTTCAAGATGAGGTCCAAGCCTTACAGGTTGAGGTAGACAAATTAAAAACACTGGGAATAAACAAAATCATTGCTTTGGGCCATTCTGGATTTGAAACGGATAAACTAATTGCAAAGAAAGTGAGTGGCGTTGATGTTGTTATTGGTGGACACTCAAACACATTCCTTTACACAGGTAAATTCCATTTACTCTTCTATTAAGTCCTCTATTCAATGTTCATGTAATGATGATGTCACTACTGTAGGTCAACACATTTAGGACTATACACAAATAAAATATATAGATTTTTAAAGTTGGAAGGCTATGCTGTGTTATCAACTTTCCACAAAATTCAAAAAAATTCAAGTACCACAGACAAGAGGTAGGGGGACACGGCCCAAAACGTTTGAGAACCATTGATATAATACATGATAAGGTGGATATTTGTTATGAAAGAATGATTAAGGCTATTACTCAAGCAACAAAAAATGCCATTCCAATGAGGAGACATAGAAAAGGTGTTAACCCAGCAGTTCCTTGGTGGTTTGAAGAGTGTGCTAGACTGATTAAAGAAAGGACATCTTGTTTGAGAAGAGTTAAAAAACAAAACAAAGCAAAAAATATGTTAGCAGAAGATTTAAGTACAAAAAAGGAAAAACTATAGCTCAAAGGGTTATTAGGTAAAGGAATATTGACAGGATTATTGCACTAAAATAAGTTCTGATACATAAATAACGTTTGGAATAAAATAAAGGCAATGGCAGGATAAGGGAAGGGAAACAAATTGATTCCTTTGATGCAGGATGGGATCGTCATGACAGATGATGAGAAGAAAGCATCTATGTTGGTGTTAAGGTGATAATTATAATAATGAGTTTTTGGATAAGAGGGGTCAATTTTATATTGATAATTCTTTGATATTGGAAGATAGGGAAGATGTTCATACAAAAATAAATGTTTATTTCTTAATTGGGGAATTGAAAGCTCCAATTGGAAAAGGCAAGAATTCTACGCCAGGTGAAGATAAGATATCTTATAACATGTTTAAATTGTTGCCATATAGTAGCTTTGATATATTATTGAAACTTTATAATAAAGTTTGGGAGTTGGGTTTTTGCCTAAAGAATGGAAGAATGCCATCATCATTCCTATAAGTAAGGCAGGAAAGGATCCGGGTGAAGTGGGGTCTTATCGAGCATTGACGGTTACTAGCTGTAAAGTTATGGAAAGACTGGTGTGTGGTAGATTGTTGTATTGTTTGGAAACTTACTGAGTGATTATCAGAGTGGTTTAGTCAACACATATCTACTATAGACCAATTGGTAAGATTATCTACAGAAGTCGAGACATTAAGTGTGAATGAGGTGGTTGGGTCAGTATTCATTGACATAGTCTAGTCTGACATAGATTTATGATATGGTTTGGAAAGAAGGTCTAATATATAAAATAACAACATTGGGAATAAAGAAGAGGACTCTGGTGGAGCAGAGATTTTCTGAAGGAAAGGAAAGAAGATTTAAAGTGAAAATGAAGGGTAAATTATCTGAAAGGTTTGAGATGCAAAATGGAACTCCTCATGGAAGTGTTATGAGCCCTTTGCTATTTAATATGATTAATTATATATTATTAGGATCTAATGCAGCTGTGGGTTTGTTTGCTGACCATGGGGTTATTTATAAATGAACATATTAAAATAGTTAGGAGGGAATTGCAGATGGCAATGAATATTCTGGAAAAGTGGTCTAATAAATGGAGTTTTAAAATATCAGTAACAAAGTCAGAGGTACTCTTGTTTTCATGTAGGAGGAGAGAGCAGGGAAGTTCAAGTATATTATACCAAGATAAGATACTTAACCAGGGCTTGAATTTAAGCGCGGTATCGCAGGAATCGCATGTTTTCCAAGTTGCTCCCGCATGTCTGGAACTTTCAATGCGGGAAAATCCCGTAGAAATATTTTAAGACACCAGGCTACTGTATTTTTCACCCAATTTAGAATGCCTGAAACGATACAACAATCTCTAAGGAGGTGAGTGTCAGTGATGAAAACACTATGAGCCGCATTCTGAGTAGTTATGTTAAAATAAATACATTTAAAAAGTAGTGTTGAATATTTTAAGTGCCGCGAGACTTTAGTCTCTTGTACGTGATTCTTGGCCGCTATCTTTAAGCATTATAGAAACTCAGTACACTGCAGTATAAGTAAACAGTTTTGAAAAAAAAAATACGATATTAAGTCTGTCTAGGTGTTGTTTTGCAAGCGGTGACTTTAGCTTTAACTCTGAAAACTCAGCCCCATTCAATTTGGGGCACCAGCGCACCAAAGGTTATGCACATGTTACTCAGGCACCATAAAATGAAAACAGTGAAAAACAGGCGGAAACAGGGCTGAGTGTAAAGAGTTAATAAAAAAAGAAATGGAGAGTGCTCTGTCTCATAGTGATGGTCTCCTGACAGCTGTTAGGTCTCCTGAAAGCAGCTTATTTTAAAGCAACACCAGTGTGACTGATGATTCCCCCCTAAAATTTTGGATTCCCCCCCCATTGACTGCAGCATAGGGGGGAAATCCCCCCAGCACACAAAACTGAAATTCAAGCCCTGTTGAAGAAGTGGAAGAATTCAGATACCTGGGAGTGTGGTTTGATAAAAAGTTGAGTTGGGAAAAACAGAGTACCATAATAGATAAATGCAAAGGACAGCTTAATAGTCTAAGAAATATTTCAGGGACGAGTTGGGGAGCGAATAAATCTAGTATGATGATGATATATGCAGAGTTAGGTGTAGCAGACTTTGGAAGTCAGATACTAGTGGGAACATGCAAAAGCAAGATACACAATTGGATAATATTCAAGCTAAAGCCATAAGGGTGTGTGTAGGATCTATGAAATCCGCTCCGATTTATGCTCTGCAGGTTTTGGTAAATGAGGTGCCACTGGATTTAAGGGGGAAATTATTAAGCATTAAATAATGGATTAAGGTTAATTCTCTTCATATAGCATTTCCTCCTAGGAAAAGCATGGAAGATAGATGGATAAATCACTATAAAAAGCAGATTTGGGAGCCAAATGGGGGAACATTGGGTTTTTGGGTGCAGACATGGATAACAGAGATAGGAACTGAGAACCTGAATTTAGTAAAGAATGTTAATTTTAATGTTTCCCAGAATGGTTGGTGGACAGACCAATTAGCTGTATTGACTTGAGTGAGCAAGTGAAAAAGGGAGGGGAAAAAATGGACTTGAAAAGAAAGAGTCAAGCTTTTGTAAAGGAATAAAAAAATTTTAAAAAATCCCTGTGGCAGGCTGGCTCGCAGTGGTGATGTGGATGACGTCACGGACCAGGAAGTAACTCAAACCAAACAGTGGATGGGTAGTTGAAGCTGAGTGTTAGTGCACTCAGCGTATTTAATAAACAAAACAAAATATTAAACAAAAACACAAAACAAAAAGGCGCGAGGGCCAAACGAATAAACAAACAAACAAGTAAGTGTCGTGCTGGCTAATCCAGCACGTTTTAGCAATTGTTTTTTTAAATGTTATTTTCTCTCTCCGTTCTCCCGTACTCTCCTCTACACTCTCAACCCCGAGTGCAGAGTGCTGCTGGTTTATATACTCTGGCCGAGGGATTAACTAGTTGGTAATTATCTTATTATCCCTCGGCCAGAGTCTGCACGCGTTTGGTAAGGATGCATGACTGTCAGCTAGTTAAATAATCAGTAGCTGATCAGCCATGCATCCTCACGGGGTTTTTAAATATAATAACAAAAGACGCGGCGCTTTTACCCGCGCCGCAAACAAAAATACAAATAATAATAAATAGGGGCGGGACACTCCGCCACACATGCCCCCCCTTGTGCGCAGCACACATGGCCTTTTCGGCCACCTCCCCCCTTAGTCCCCAAAGTCCCGGTCAGCAGTCCCGGCGCAGGAACAGGGGCAGCAACGGGCCAAAGGTGGCGGCCACGGTGGGATGTCCTCCTCCCACCCAAACAGCCGTAGTGTTCCAATGGCCCGCGCACCGGCCAGCTCCTCTGGCCAAAAAATTTTTGGGGGTGGTCTCCAGACCTGCCCCCCCTTCTTCATGGCCGACAGCTCCCCTCCGTGGGGCTCTGGCCACCCTTTCTCCTGCAGCGAAATTGCTGCGGGGGAAGCTGGTCTCCTGACCTCCCCCCCCTTCTTCATGGCTGACAGCTGCCCTTCACGGGGCTCCAGCCACAGTATTTCCTGCCGCGAAAGTGCGGCTGGGGAAGCTGGTCTCCTGACCTCCCCCCCCTTTTCCATGGCTGGCAGCTCCCCTTCGTGGGGCTCTGACCACATGATCTCCGGCCGCGAAAGTGCGGCTGGGGGAGCTGGTCTCCTGACCTCCCCCCCTTTCTTCATGGCCGGCAGCTCCCCTCCGTGGGGCTCCGACCACAGTGTAGTGACCCCAGGCGAAGCAGGATCCCTGGCGACCCCAGGCAAAGCAGGATCCCTGGCGACCCCAGGCGAAGCAGGATCCCTGGCGACCCCAGGCGAAGCAGGATCCCTGGCGACCCCAGGCGAAGCAGGATCCCTGGCGACCCCAGGCGAAGCAGGATCCCTGGCGACCCCAGGCGATGTGGAACAGGCAGCCCCAGGCGATGCGAGGCAGGCATCCCTGGGTGGTGCGAGGCAGGGCAGGAGCAGTCCTTCCCATGACGGTGGATGTGGAACCAGCAGGTATTCACCCTCTGCTGGTGGAGGTGGGAGGGGAAAGCAGTCCTCCCACAGCGGCTGAGACGGAACCAGCAGGTATTCACCCTCTGCTGGTGGAGCTGGGAGTGGCAAGCAGTCCTCCCACGGCGGCTGAGGCGGAACCAGCAGGTATTCATCCTCTGCTGGTGGAGGTGGGAGGGGCAAGCAGTCCTCCCACGACGGTTGAGGCAGAACCAGCAGGCATTCATCCTCTGCTGGTGGAGGTGGGAGGGGCAAGCAGTCCTCCCACGACGGTGGAGGCGGAACCAGCAGGCATTCACCCTCTGCTGGTGGAGGTGGGAGGGGCAAGCAGTCCTCCCACGACGGTGGATGTGGAACCAGCAGGCATTCACCCTCTGCTGGTGGAGGTGGCGGAGGCAGAGGCAGCTCTTGCTGCTCTGCTCCTGGTGATGGTGGAGACAGAAGCAGCTCCTGCTGCCCTGCTCCTGGTGGTGGTGGAGACAGAGGCAGCTCCTGCTGCTCTGCTCCTGGTGGTGGTGGAGGCAGAGGCGATGGGGCGGATGCTGGCCACTCAGAGGGAGGCTGTGGCGGTGCTGGCTCCCTCTGCTGTGGCGGCTGGGCTGGTGTGTGCCGTGCTCCCTTCAGCAGCATAAATAGAGGCTGCTGGGGAACACCAGCATCCTGCCCTTCTCCCCCCCAGAAAAATTCAGGGGGTTGAGCCTGTAACTCCTCCCCTTCTGGCTCTTGGGACTGCAGCTTGGGTCCTACGGCTGTGGAAGCGCAGACTTCCACCTCTTGGGCTATGGACGCACCGACTCCCCCCTCTTTGGGCTGTGGACGCACCGACTCCTCCCTCTTGGGCTGTGGACGCACCGACTCCTCCCTCTTGGGCTGTGGACGCACCGACTCCCCCCTCTTGGGCGTAGGACGTTCGGGCTCCTCCCACTCGGGCGTAGGACGTTCGGGCTCCTCCCACTCGGGCGTAGGACGTTCGGGCTCCTCCCACTCGGGCGTAGGACGTTCGGGCTCCTCCCACTCGGGCGTAGGACGTTCGGGCTCCTCCCCAGGCTGTGGAGGCGAAACCAGCAGGCATTCTCCCTCTGCTGGTGGAGACAGTAGCGATGGCTCCTCTCCCTCTGATGCTGGAGACGGTAGCGATGGCTCCTCTCCCTCTGATGCTGGAGATGGCAGCGATGGCTCCTCTCCCTCTGATGCTGGAGACGGTAGCGATGGCTCCTCTCCCTCTGATGCTGGAGACGGTAGCGATGGCTCCTCTCCCTCTGATGCTGGAGACGGCAGCGATGGCTCCTCTCCCTCTGGCGCTGGAGACGGCAGCGATGGCTCCTCTCCCTCTGGCGCTGGAGACGGCAGCGATGGCTCCTCTCCCTCTGGCGCTGGAGACGGCAGCGATGGCTCCTCTCCCTCTGGCGCTGGAGACGGCAGCGATGGCTCCTCTCCCTCTGGCGCTGGAGACGGCAGCGATGGCTCCTCTCCCTCTGATGCTGGAGACGGCAGCGATGGCTCCTCTCCCTCTGGCGCTGGAGACGGCAGCGATGGCTCCTCTCCCTCTGGCGCTGGAGACGGCAGCGATGGCTCCTCTCCCTCTGGCGCTGGAGACGGCAGCGATGGCTCCTCTCCCTCTGGCGCTGGAGACGGCAGCGATGGCTCCTCTCCCTCTGGCGCTGGAGACGGCAGCGATGGCTCCTCTCCCTCTGGCGCTGGAGACGGCAGCAGCAGGGTCTCTCCCATATCCGCAGCCAGGTAGTTGAACACCATGGCTGCGATGTCTGGGAGGGAAGCTGGGTGGTGTTGCTGTTCCCAGGCCTCCCAGCGCTCCCCATCTCTTGCCCACAGGAGGTTGATCACTGCAGGGAGGGCTTCCTCATAATCCCTCCCCGGCTCCACCAGCCAGTCCCAGACTCCCTCAGAGGAGAGTGCATTCGTCCTCTTTGGAGGATGCAGGTCCTCCCTCACTGGACGCTCTGGCTCCTCTTTCTCCTGCCATGGAGGGGGTTGGTCTGGTGCCACGTGCCCAACCTCACCAACCGCGAAGCACCACTCCTCACCCTTCAGGCAGGTGAGGCAGATATCCAGTGTGGCAAGGTAAGGCTGATGTTGCTGCGCCTCCTGCTGCTGTTGTTGCTGCTGCTGCTGCTTTCTCCTCCGGCTACTTTTCCCCATTTTTAATTTGAAAAAAAAAACGAACAAACAAAAAAAAAAACGCACTTTTCAATCCTGGTCCGGCTGTTGGAGGCGTTGTTTGTCCCACGCAGGACACCATATGTGGCAGGCTGGCTCGCAGTGGTGATGTGGATGACGTCACGGACCAGGAAGTAACTCAAACCAAACAGTGGATGGGTAGTTGAAGCTGAGTGTTAGTGCACTCAGCGTATTTAATAAACAAAACAAAATATTAAACAAAAACACAAAACAAAAAGGCGCGAGGGCCAAACGAATAAACAAACAAACAAGTAAGTGTCGTGCTGGCTAATCCAGCACGTTTTAGCAATTGTTTTTTTAAATGTTATTTTCTCTCTCCGTTCTCCCGTACTCTCCTCTACACTCTCAACCCCGAGTGCAGAGTGCTGCTGGTTTATATACTCTGGCCGAGGGATTAACTAGTTGGTAATTATCTTATTATCCCTCGGCCAGAGTCTGCACGCGTTTGGTAAGGATGCATGACTGTCAGCTAGTTAAATAATCAGTAGCTGATCAGCCATGCATCCTCACGGGGTTTTTAAATATAATAACAAAAGACGCGGCGCTTTTACCCGCGCCGCAAACAAAAATACAAATAATAATAAATAGGGGCGGGACACTCCGCCACAATCCCCCACACACTGTTTACACAAACAGGGCTATTGTCCTGTCACACTCACAGTAAATTGTGCACATTTACAAAATAAAAAGAAACTGCAAGTATGTTTAAGGAAAGAAAATTACTGTGGTGTGAAACCATGGTTTCTTTCGTTGCACAAGGAAACTAGTAAGAAGCCATTTAGTTTACGGACAGAGCTGTTGGGCTGTTCGCAGTAGTCTCATGCTGGTTTCACACTGTTCAAATTATTTTATTTCTCTACCTTTATTTGTCTTCAAAGGGGGGCTTGAGACATTAACACTTGTATTGTACTTACGTGTGCCATGTAAGGCTTAAGAAACACCGCCTTATTCAAACCAGGATTTGATGCTGTTAACCTGCTTCAGCCTGCATCTTACATGCATGCATTTCCTGTTGGCAAATCACATGAACTTGTCTGATCATGTGCTTACTCAAATAATAAGAGATATCACACCCAGAACTATCCACTCACTGATGGAAAACCACAGTGGGAAATGCTTGGGGCTTGCTAGTTAACCAATTGCAACAGGATCATCCAGTTTACGAGTGCATTAGAGGGAAAAAAAACACCATTCGTACAATGTTTCTGTAACAATGTTAAAATCTATTTCAGGAATAAAATAAACATTTCCCTAGGAATTGGAGTGGAAGTGTTTGGTTTTGTATTTATGCAGCATGTTCATTGAGCACATTTCACAAATCATAGGTGGCATTTCCAGATAAAGCTGTGTTTAATTTGTTTCGTAACCTTTTGCAGATTTCTGATTTTATGTCGTTATGGTATGTCGTTTTTAGCTAAATATCACAACCACAAGAGAATTCTAGATTTAAACTAAAATGTCAACCTCTAAACTATCTTGCCTCTTCTCAAATCTTTTCACTCATCCAAAATATTAAAGACATGTCCTAGTTGACTTGCTATTCTAGTTCTTCTTCCAGGGGAATATCATTTCAAACAGAATATGATCCAGGAGACAAAGTATATTATAATAAAATAAAAATGTAATATACATTGTTTTTGTTTGTTTTGAATTTATACCTGTCATTTTGGTTCCTCAAAGGTACACCTCCCTCCAATGACGTCCCTGCTGGTCAGTATCCATTCATGGTAGACTCTGATGACGGGCGTAAAGTGCCAGTTGTGCAGGCCTATGCTTTTGGAAAGTACCTTGGCTATCTTAAAGTCACCTTCAATAAGGAAGGGAATGTTGTGGCGGCTAAGGGGAACCCTATACTTCTAGACAGAACTATAACGGAAGGTAACTGATAATATGTGTCTCCCATACAGTCCTATTGACAAATATAAGAATGTAAATCAACCAACTCACTGCAATCTTGATTTACCCCTCAATGTATTCTCTACCCGAGTCATGTTGATGCCAGAGATAGAATGGGGCTCTACCCATAGTGATATGCATATACATGTGAAATGATTTACCCCTCAATGCATTCTCTACCCCAGTCATGTTGATGCCAGAGATAGAATGGGGCTCTACCCATAGTGATGTGCATATACATGTGAAATGATTTACCCCTCAGTACATTCTCTACCCGAGTCATGTTGATGCCAGAGATAGAATGGGGCTCTACCCATAGTGATGTGCATATACATGTGAAATGATTTACCCCTCAGTACATTCTCTACCCCAGTCATGTTGATGCCAGCGACAGGAAGCAAACCACAGTTCGCAGGATATCAGCACCCCTGTCATAGACGTGAGGAGGACTTGCATGGATACAGTTAGTGATGAACCTAATAATCCTTGTGAACCTGGTCAGACAAACCAGCATAAGAGAGAAAAGAACCTCAACGGGCACAAGCCTGGAGTTAAATGGCCAAGAGCTTGTGAGAAAACGACGTGTGACACAGTAAACACAGATCTCTGCTTTGCGTTGGAAAGGTTAAGTGGAACAGTTGAAAAGAAGCTGGACACATTTGGGGACATCATCTACACATATGGGAGCGAGAGGTTTGGAGTTGAAAAAAGGAAGGAAAAAGTACAAACTATTCCCGGAAAGTCTAGACGGCAGCAGGAGATTGAACGCTTAGTTAGAGAAAGGAGACAGCTGAGGAAGCAATGGAGAAGAGCAGAACAGTCAGAAGGAGGTCTCTTACAAAGGGTCATAAACGATAAGCTTGCAACATTGCGCAGAGCTGAGCACCTACGGAAACGCTACAAAAAGGAGGGAAAAAAACGCTACAAAAAGGAGCGTGCGAGAACGAAGTTATTCACCAGTGAGAAGAATGGCACACTAAAAGCATATAAGTTTGAGCTGGAGAGATATTTGGAGGAAACACATACAGATTAAAAAGGCAGGAGCCTATGTCAATTCCTTCAGACATCCCACCTATCAATCCACCAGAATACCAAATTGGAGGACTGTGCACCTAAGTGGAAAGAAATAGAGCAAGCTGTGAAAAAAGCAAGGGCTTCATCATCTCCAGGGCCTAATGGAGTTCCGTACAGAGTGTACAAGAGTGCTTCAGGAGTTCTACGAATCATGTGGAAATTGATGAAGGTGGCATGGGAAAAACAGGTTGTACCAAGAGCATGGCACTGAGCAAGTGGAGTCTTATACCTACAGAAAGATTCTACAAGCATCAGTCAGTTTCGCCCTATTTCCCTATTAAACGTAGAAGGCAAGATTTTCTTCAGCATTATTGCTCAGAGATTGCCAAGTTACCTACTAAAGAACTGCTTCATTGACACTTCAATACAAAAAGCGGGCATTCCAGGTTTCCCAGGATGCTTAGAACACATCAATGTGATCTGGCAACAAATTCAATCAGCTAAAAAGGAGAGGAAGGAGCTCCATGTGCCATTCCTGGATTTGGCTAATGCATATGGTTCAGTGCTACATGAACTTTTTTGGGCAGCATTTGATTTTTTCAGTGTACCAATGACAATAACAAATTTAGTGAAAGCTTATTTTGGAGATTTGCAATTTAGTTTTTCAACTTCAGAATTCAGCAGTACATGGCAATGCCTAGAAGTTGGAATAATGGCAGGATGCACCTTTTCTCCACTGGCTTTTACCATGGCAATGGAAGTAATCATTAAGGCATGAAAATGGGTAGTGGGAGGAAAGCGCTTGGCTTCTGGAATGCGACTACCACCAATTTGAGCATACATGGATGACATGACAACCATGACTACAACAGTAGCCTGCACTAATCGGTTATTGGGCAAATTAACCAATAACATTGAATGGGCACAAATGCAATTCAAGCCCACTAAATCAAGGAGCATCTCTATAATTAAAGGTAAAGTAGTAGATAAAATGTTCTACATTAATGGTGAGGCAATACCAACAGTGTCTGAAAAGCCAGTGAAATGTCTTGGGAGATGGTACGACGGGGATCTAAAGGAAACAGTTCGTGTGGGAGAAGTTAGACAACAAGCAGTGGAAGGGTTGAAGAGCATAGACAGCAGCGCTTTACCAGGCAAACTAAAACTCTGGTGCTTTCAGTTTGGTCTACTGCCGAGGCTGCTGTGGCCACTGACTGTGTACGAGGTATCTTTGACAACAGTAGAGAAGCTTGAAGCTTTAATCAGTTCATACATCAGGAAATGGTTGGGAGTTCCACGCTGCCTCAGCAGAGTGGGACTTTATGGTAAAGGAATACTGCAGCTACCAGTCTCTGCTCTAACCGAGGAGTTTAAGTGCGCCAAGGTCCGACTGGAAATGACATTAGTAAAGTCACGCAACAAATGCATAAGGAAAAACTGGAAGAAAGTGGGCGGCAAAGAAAGCTGTGGAAGATGCAAAGGCTGCCCTTCAAATTGGTGATATCATGGGGCAATTTCAGCATGGAAGAGGGGGGTCTTGGTCTCAGTTCAGCGGAGGAAGCTGGTAGTCAACGAGGTGCAAAAGCTGGAGGAGAGGATGAGGTGCGTAAAGGCCATTTCCTAGGCCAAGCAGGGAGAATGGATGAGATGGGAGAGTGTGGAACAATGCAAGATTGGCTGGCAAGACCTATGGTCAATGGAACAGAGCAGGATCAGTTTCCTCATCAGGTCAACATATGATGTTCTCCCATCACCACAGAACCTAAACATCTGGGTAGGAGAGGATCCCTCATGTCCTTTGTGTTCATCACCTGCAACATTAAGGCACATTTTGACAGGATGTAAGATGGGTCTTAGCCAAGGACAGTTTACTTGGCGCCATGACCAGGTGCAGCGATGTTTGGCCTTAGCATTGGAAGACAAGCGTAACATGACCAAAAAGTTGCCACCAGTTCCATCAAAACATTACACACAAAAGACAACATTCCTCCGCCCAGGAGAGCAACCGCCAAGAAAAGGTGTTATAACCAATCCTCGCCCAGGACAACTGGAAGCTGCTAGAGACTGGAAAGTGCTGGCAGATGTTGGTCAACGGCTTATTATTCCACCTGAGATTGCCACCACTAACCTTCAACCAGATATTGTCTTGTGGTCTGGATCAGCACGCATTGTTCACCTGGTAGAGTTAACAGTGCCATGGGAGGATGCTGTAGATGAGGCGTCTGAGAGGAAGAAACTGCGGTATGCTCAACTACCCGCTGAAGTGGAACAGCGAGGATGGAGAGTCCTGGTTTACCCAGTGGAGGTGGGTTGTCGAGGATTTGTGGCACACTCTACAACCCTGGTTTCTCAGAGACGTCGGATTCAGTGGCCAAGAGTTGCATCGCACAGCGAAGAACTTATCTGGAGCAGCAACTGGCTGTGGTTGAGACGGAAAGATTCTGGTTGGGGATCTCAAGCACAATAGAAAGAAAGAAACACTGATGTACGGGTAAGTAAGCTGGGCTGAGTTGAGTGGGGGATGGAGGGGAGTGATGCTGGGATGCCAGAATCACCGTCGAGCCCTCTTGAGGTGTCGTGGGACGAAACACTGAGGATGTAAGGTGTCCACTTGAAGACCCCAGAGATGTACCCTACTTAGCTCAATCCAGACGGTTGTCATGCTGATGTGCTGGGGAGACCGCACTGTGGTTGATCGACGGAGCCAGCATCGCAGCCGTTGTGTGTGCTGATGCGCCAGGGAGGCAATAAGCTGATCCCTGGAGCCAGCATTACACTTCAGCCATCAACACCAGACAGAAGGATGTCTACATCACCCTATGGAAGGAAACGCAAATGGATGGAGACACATATGGATCACATTAGTTTACTGTAAAGCTACGTCTTAGTTGGTGCTAATCTTGGCATCCAGCTTCAGTATTAAGGAGTTGAGCCAAGTTTTATAACAACCACTTGTACAATTTTAATAGGCCATGCCATCAACTTAAAAGTTGTACTGAAACATGTTCCTGGTTTATAACACTGAAGTGGTCCAGCTGAAGTGTTGACAAAACATATAGGTATGTTTTTGCATAAACTTAGATAACTAACTTCAGAACACTTTGTAGAGTGAAAATGCATTAGTAATCATATGAAAGACAATGGTAGTGTTAAACCCAGTTTGCTGGAGGTGACTTTGGCAATTGGGTTGATAAGGCATGCGCTAGAAATTATCGGAAAGAAGAAATATGGTTAACCACAGTAACCTTGTAAAATATAGTAGTTAGTGGTTGGTTGCACCTGCAAGGAATAACAGCTGAATAACTGATTTCTGTTATAATTAGTAATATAACAGAAACAAACTGAGTATAAACATCAGGCATAGAGGCATAGAAGCTCCCAAAACCTCCAGATCTTCTGGACCATTGGTGTAGCGTCTGAGGGCTCTCTCCAGGGGGTAATGAGGTAATCGGATCAATTGCCTATCTCTGTTAATACTGGTGGCACATATTGTATCTAAACAATACAGTTCAATGTAGAATGTAATGTTTGGTATTTGATAAATGTTAAGATTTGAAATATGGTCTGGTGCCTTGGCTGTTGCCCTTACACTTCTTCGGCCATTTTCATCACATACTAAACACTTGCTGCACTTTTCAGATAAGGAGTTGCGTGCAGAGGTTGATTTGTGGAAACAGAAGCTCAGTAATTATTCGGCTCAAGTTATTGGGAAGACCATGGTGTACCTTAATGGGACTACTCAAGAGTGCCGCTTCCGGGAATGCAACATGGGGAATTTAATCTGTGATGCAGCGGTAAGTTAAAGCTTATTAGACTCATTTGGATCCATGGTCTGGCTACTGGCATTTAATTAGCACCCGTTTCTTTAAATTTACATCTCTTTTTACTTATTTCACAGAATTCACAAGTACAAATAAACTAGTTTATAGGTTTTATTATGTTTAATTTTCATTAAAATATTAGATAATCTGCTGTCCCAATACCACAATCCAATTGTTTGGTGTCCCAGTTGTATTGCAACATTGTACATGCACATCTTTTTTAAATTTTAAATCTAATTTGAAATTAAGCATTGTGGGGCTGGTGTAAGGGTACGTGCAAAGTGATTTGCAGCTGCAAAACACCCATATTGCAGTCTAAATCGGCAGTAAGGTGTTATTGTTTCACTCCGCAAGTCATCCTAGACTTACTAGCTGAATTTCACCTTTTCACCTGGTTGACTGTCCTCCTGGTAACACCAACAGCATTGACTATCTCCACTAGAGGACCATATGCCCTCTTTGGTAGTATAACTGATGTTGGCTGAGGCTTTTCCAAATAACTCAGTTTCATGCTGAGTGACCTCAACTGTAAGAACTCTCAGCTCCTCCTCAGAAAGGTTTTCTTTTCTGTGTGCCAAGAGGACTTTGCTGCCCTTTCTATGACATATTTTCTTCTTTGGTTTGATTTTCGTGCTCCACAAATCGCATACAGCGCGTACTGCTGCCTGTACTACTAACTCACCTCACCTCTGGGCTGTAAGTGCAGCTTCTAAATATCCTGATGCACAGGCGGTGCTCACTGCAACCCTCGTTATCATGATTGCAGGTCATTATTTCAGCGTGTTGAGTAATTTGCATTACTTACATAGGCCGCAGTGCATATAAGGAACTGGCCACAATTGTTTGCACTACGCCTATCCTTACATCAGCCCCTGTATGTCTACTACCATCTGCCGAATTATTATTTAAGATACAATATTGCAATCCAAAACAAATGGTATGGAGATGCCAATGCTACAGAGGCTTTTACCGCCAGATCAATTTAAAATGATAAATAGTAATTCATCTAACATTTAAACAGTTATAAAGTACATAATTCAATATAGTTTGTTTTTAATATTTAGCTGATTCCACTTCCAACACATTTGTGGCATGTATCCAGTAGCTTATGCAATGTTCTTGTAATTCTAAATTATATTTCATTCAGAAAACCTTTTGAGGCACCCCTACTCGTAAATTAGCTCGCAGATAAGTGGAGCGGGTGACCGTAGGGAAGCCGTGGGTAGGGGGGCAGTATAGCTTCCCTTCCCTCGTTAGACGAAGCCAAAAAGCAGGTGGAGGCTGGAGAGAAGGAGGCAAACTCAGGGGGCACAGCAGGGACTCAATGGATTGAGTTAAGTCCTTTCCTTGCCGATCATTGGACGTATTGTTTCTCGAAGGTCAAATAAGGTACAAGCTATTCGACTGACTATATGTTCTGGTATTGGAAGCACCTAAAATATGCTTGATGTCCTATTTTTTATATATTTTAAAACATAAATATCCAATACTGTGTACTGCAGGCTATATGTGTAAAATATGTTACTTTGAAATATGCCTGTCATGACTTTTGAATTTAAAAAAAAACGAAACAAACTTGTGTCAAAAGTACTTGCTGCCTTCAAGAATTGTGTGAATTTGTTTTTTTTTTATTTCACTGTTTGCATTTTGTTTGTTTTTTTAATAACAAAATGCAAGCTCAAGTTCACTCCATGGCAAGACACTTTCTTGATGGCCCACAGCTGTGTGACTGCATTTGTATTGTAAACAATACCCACCTTTGTCTCTTGTGCTTAACCTCTTTTTCCTGTTCTTCATGGTATTGGGATGTATTTTGGGCAAACACTGTATTTCGAGAAAGTCTGTTTTGCTGCCAGCTCCCAGAAATGTGTTTATTTAAAAATGTAATCAAATCCTTTTGTCATCCCAAGTTTATTTTGACAGCCACCTGCTGTACTGCTGTACATCCAATGACATAATGCTTGGGTCTGCTGCAGCATGTACATCTCATTCTAGAATGATCTCAAGAGATTGTGCAGTGAAGACAATGGGTCTTCTTATGATCTGAAAAGCAGTTGTCTATATAATGCAGTTCTTAAACTCACTCATCGTTATTTCCATTGCCTTTTATCTCTGTTCGGTTTGTTTGTTTGTTTTTTCCAAATGTATTTACTTTCTACCATAAGCATGTTGGCTATTTTACATTTATTTCCCTGTTTAATATCCTGTTTTCTAAGAGTTCTGTTGTCTCTTCTAGATGCTTATTTACAAGGCCTGCTAACTCACTCCTTCACTCCCATTGTCCCAGCTTTGCTCAGGTAGACCATGGCAATGAGAAGCACATCCTTCACTCCCATTGTCCCAGCCTTGCTCAGGTAGACCATGGCAATGGGAAGCACATCCTTCACTCCCATTGTCCCAGCCTTGCTCAGGTAGACCATGGCAATGAGAAGCACATCCTTCACTCCCATTGTCCCAGCCTTGCTCAGGTAGACCATGGCAATGAGAAGCACATCCTTCACTCCCATTGTCCCAGCCTTGCTCAGGTAGACCATGGCAATGAGAAGCACATCCTTCACTCCCATTGTCCCAGCCTTGCTCAGGTAGACCATGGCAATGAGAAGCACATCCTTCACTCCCATTGTCCCAGCCTTGCTCAGGTAGACCATGGCAATGAGAAGCACATCCTTCACTCCCATTGTCCCAGCCTTGCTCAGGTAGACCATGGCAATGAGAAGCACATCCTTCACTCCCATTGTCCCAGCCTTGCTCAGGTAGACCATGGCAATGAGAAGCACATCCTTCACTCCCATTGTCCCAGCCTTGCTCAGGTAGACCATGGCAATGAGAAGCACATCCTTCACTCCCATTGTCCCAGCCTTGCTCAGGTAGACCATGGCAATGGGAAGCACATCCTTCACTCCCATTGTCCCAGCCTTGCTCAGGTAGACCATGGCAATGAGAAGCACATCCTTCACTCCCATTGTCCCAGCCTTGCTCAGGTAGACCATGGCAATGAGAAGCACATCCTTCACTCCCATTGTCCCAGCCTTGCTCAGGTAGACCATGGCAATGAGAAGCACATCCTTCACTCCCATTGTCCCAGCCTTGCTCAGGTAGACCATGGCAATGAGAAGCACATCCTTCACTCCCATTGTCCCAGCCTTGCTCAGGTAGACCATGGCAATGGGAAGCACATCCTTCACTCCCATTGTCCCAGCCTTGCTCAGGTAGACCATGGCAATGGGAAGCACATCCTTCACTCCCATTGTCCCAGCCTTGCTCAGGTAGACCATGGCAATGAGAAGCACATCCTTCACTCCCATTGTCCCAGCCTTGCTCAGGTAGACCATGGCAATGAGAAGCACATCCTTCACTCCCATTGTCCCAGCCTTGCTCAGGTAGACCATGGCAATGAGAAGCACATCCTTCACTCCCATTGTCCCAGCCTTGCTCAGGTAGACCATGGCAATGGGAAGCACATCCTTCACTCCCATTGTCCCAGCCTTGCTCAGGTAGACCATGGCAATGAGAAGCACATCCTTCACTCCCATTGTCCCAGCCTTGCTCAGGTAGACCATGGCAATGGGAAGCACATCCTTCACTCCCATTGTCCCAGCCTTGCTCAGGTAGACCATGGCAATGAGAAGCACATCCTTTACTCCCATTGTCCCAGCCTTGCTCAGGTAGACCATGGCAATGAGAAGCACAAGAATGCTATAAGGTTTCAGGAAGCAGCACTTTAACCTTTCTTTTTCAACCTCTTCTAAAATGTGAATTTATTTTGTTGGTTGCTTTTATATACGACCCTTAGGGGTGAGCAGCTGCTGGAAGAGTAAAACAAACTCTTAAAGATATTAATGTACCGTGAGTATGTATCTCATGTGGGTTTTTTTGTCTCTCTATTTTGTTGTTGTTTCATAGATTAACCATAATATCAAATTCCCTGACGAGCTGCGCTGGAACCATGTGTCGCTTTGCATTATTAATGGAGGAAGTATTCGAGCCCCAATCAGTGAGCGCAGTGGAAATGGTTTGTCTAGATTTCATACACATGGGAGGAGGGGAAGGGGTTTGGAGAAACTAGGGTCTACTCAATAGATCTAACCTTTCGTGAAGCTAAATGTCACAGGCCTTTTCATTTCCGAGCAGGACCCGCTCTGGCTGACGTATATTCACATACAGAAATACTTGTTTTTCATAACCTTTACATTTTTTATTATCTCAGTGGCGGATTTAGATAGGCATCTGTTTATATCAACTGAAAAGACCCTGTTGTCGTTTTAAAGCTTTCAAAGGGATTAAAGCTTTCAAAG